>NC_085998.1:36343141-36590641 GCF_030014385.1 Trichomycterus rosablanca
TCCACTCATACCAGTACAACACACACTAACACACCACCACCATGTCAGTGTCACTGCAGTGCTGAGAATGATCCACCATTTAAATAATACCTGCTCTGTGGTGGTAATGTGGTGATCCTGTGGGGGTCCTGACCGTTAAAGAACAGCATGAAAGGGGGCTAACAAAGCATGCAGAGAAACAGATGGACTACAGTCAGTAATTGTAGAACTACAAAATGCTTCTGTATGGTAGATGGAGCTGATAAAATGGACGGTAGAGTGTAGTTGCAACACACACTACCAAGTCCTTAATGTCCTTGAGAGCAACATTAGCACAAGAGCTATTCATCAGGATCTCCATGAATTGGGTTTCCATTGCCAAGCAGCCACACAAAGAACTAATTTTACGTTCACACTCTGCACCTCTCGTCCAACCTATCTCCCCCAAATACTAGAGCTTGATTTACATGTTACTTTATGTGAAGTTTCTACAAGGTGTTTTATAGTGTCAGAACAAAGTGCTCACTTAATGAGTTCGCATTTAACAACCAAGCAATCAGGAAGCTTGAGACAAAGAACCAAGGAGGAAGCCAGTGTGTCAGAAGTGTTGTTGGTCATTACAAGATACTTCAGTACATATTCAAACACAGCTTGAAGACACGGTTTGGAATCAAACTAGATGATTATCTCACACGTCTGGCAATTTTTGTCTTCTATCACTATGTGGTTCATTATTTGTCAGTCAGTCACTACCAGCAGTGCCTAAAAAGTTCCTATGGTAACAGTGCGCATTCCCTATTGGCCACTTCCCCCCCATTTTGGGCCAAAAGCACTCTAGACAGAATAGTTTTTATATTTTTATATTATTATATTTTATATAAAAGTTCTAAATCATCGTTCAATAAATACTTTTTTAAAGATCATATATATAATAATAATAATAATAATATACGTATACTAATATATAATATAAAAGTGCAGAAACTTTTTGAAGATCCTTTCTATAAATAAGGGATCTGATCTTAAAGTTTCCGCACTTTTATATTTTTATTAGTAATAGGTTGTGTCTATTGACCTATGAGAGAGCTTATATGAGAGACTGAGAGAGCTTATAGTCTGGATTTAGCTCCATCTGAATTTCCGACCAGGCATAACATTATGACCAAGGCTCATTGATGCACGTGGAGAGCAGAGACTGGCCCGTGTGGTCCGATCCAACAGACGAGCTACTGTAGCTCAAATTGCTGAAGAAGTTAATGCTGGTTCTGATAGAAAGGTGTCAGAATACACAGAGCATCACAGTTGCAGGGCTGTTTTGGCAGCAGAAGGGGGACCAACACAATATTAGGAAGGTGATCATAATGTTATGCCTGATCGAGGTATATTATAAATACATTGGTTGTTTGGGGAATTCTATAATGTAATTTTAGTTTTTGGCATAATCTGGCTGGATCTGATTACTAGTTGTAATTTTAATTGGCATTCAAACCCAACAACACTGTATTTAATGTCAAGCATTGTGGTAGTAGCATGTTGCTCCCTGCTGCATTGTAAACTTATATTCTATTTTTTTACGCCTACTTGGCAAATGATTGACACCAGAAAGTGTGAACTTCCAGATGATTTCTGTTCTATTTGGGTAAAATACACAAGAGGCAGCTGGATCAGTGGTGACGTGAGCTACCTGCTGGCACTGCAGGTGTACAACTTGTTTTAAAGATCAGGAAAATAAATACACTGATGTCTGCTGAGAGCCTCAGCAGCGTGCCAGCATGTGATTAGGTTAAGTGGCGAGAGATCAGGTTTGACATTTAAAGCCTGTGCTCGTTCCCTCCTTGCTCTTAACCCCCCGGGGTATTTCTGAGCTTGTATCTCATTAAGAATGTTTTTAGTTCTTCTGCTGAATATCTCTTGTGTGCTGGTTTGCTCTGGGGGCAGTTGTTTTAGGTTTTGGCTTTGTTGAGATGCACCAGTGGCAGCACTGTGAACAACAAAGCTTTGGCAGAGTCGTTTCTTTAGCGGCGTGCTACATTGGAATGCTGTCAGTATGAGTGCTTTATTTAATACATGGTGTGTTATGGGTGATTATGTTCAAAGCAGGTTGTGTATTATTAAGCTGTGATGACTTGCTATTAGGTTTCACTGTCTGGAGGTTACATTTAAACTAGGAGCTACTGTTTTGTGATCCATAATAATCTATAAATGGCTATTTAACTAAGGCCAGCTAGCATGAAAACCTCACGAGCTACACTGTGTTCAGTAACAGCATTAAAGTTTTGGCTCTTATGGTTTGGTTGAACAATAAATAACATGAGTAACTAATGCAGAAACCCTGTTAGAATGCATTAAGAGCCATTTTCATAACATTAAAACCACCTACTTGTTTCTACACACACTGTCCATTTTATCAGCTCCACTCACCATATAGAAGCACTTGGTAGTTCTACAGTTACTGACTGTAGTCCATCTGTTTCGCTACATACTTTTTAAACCTGCTTTCACCCTGTTCTTCAATGGTCAGGACCACCACAGGACCACCACAGAGCAGGTATTATTTAGGTGGTGGATCATTCTCAGCACTGCAGTGACACTGACATGGTGGTGGTGTGTTAGTGTGTGTTGTGCTGGTATGAGTGGATCAGACACAGCAGTGCTGCTTGAGTTTTTAAATACTGTGTCCACTCACTGTCCACTCTAGCAGACACTCCTACCTAGTTGGTCCACCTTGTAGATGTAAAGTCAGAGACGATCGCTCATCTATTGCTGCTGTTTGAGTTGGTCATCTGCTAGACCTTCATCAGTGGTCACAGGACGATGCTTACAGTTGTCTGTTGCCTGGATATTTTTGGTTGGTGGACTATTCTTAGTCCAGCAGTGACAGTGAGGTGTTTAAAAACTCCATCAGCACTGCTGTGTCTGATCCACTCATACCAGCACAACACATACTAACACAACCACCACCATGTCAGTGTCACTGCAGTGCTGAGAATGATCCACCACCCAAATAATACCTGCATGCAGAGAAACAGATGGACTACAGTCAGTAATTGTAGAACTACAAAGTGAAAAATGGACAGTGTGTGTAGAAACAAGGAGGTGGTTTTAATGTTATGCCTAATCGGTGTATTGTGTTCTCTTTACTTACAATAAGAACCCAGATGCAATAATGTTATAATGAATACAATCATTAAATATGTATGATTGTGTAAAAGGTCCTGCACTGTCTGATTGTGAAGACACATTCTGGTTTTTAATTATTATTATTTTATTAATTATTAGGTCTACAATTATAGATAGAATTTCAAAACAGTAAGCAGTTTATAACCTAACGTGTTTTAATCAGTCCATTAACAATCTCTGGCTCTGCTGGTACTGCAGTAATACACACCGTACCCATTTCCCGTACCCATTCTTTCTTCCTGTCTCACTACATCAGACTTTCCCAGTCTGTGGTGGGTTATGGACAGGAATGATTTAGTGCAGTGTCATACCTGGCTTTACAATCTAATACAATATAATTTATTGGTCCCATATCCTTAGACACCTTTAAAAGCAAAGGAACTAATAATCCATCACCCTCGTGGCAAGCTCTTAGGTTTCAGTCATACAGCACTTCATAACAAACCAAGGGTGCCCATATTAGTGTCTGAAATTCTGCTTTTTCTTCCTTTTGTTACTATAGAGTCTATAAATTTCTTTATAGCAGCAGTGAAGTAGGTCTCCTAAAGGACAACGTGTGACTGATTACTGAGGCCAATGATTTGTTTAATACCCAAATGTACCACAAATTCCACACACTGAGGAAAGTTTTATTTCTGGAGGGTTTCCTGCAGTACACTGGAAGTGTGTATTGTTTGAGCAGGTTTCACCCCAGAGGACTGTTAACAATATGGTACCAATAGATTATATCCAAACCCCAATTTATTTTTGACATGCCCTGTTAGGAACTTTATAAATGTAAATCCACACTGTAAACATTGGCCATCATTTTTTTTAGATTCCATTATTTTTCTCAATCATAATAATCATAATATACACCAATCAAACATAACATTAAAACCACCTCCTTGTTTCTACACTCACTGTCCATTTTATCAGCTTCACTTACCATATAGAAGCACTTTGTAGTTTTACAATTACTGACTGTAGTCCATCTGTTTCTCTGCATGCTTTGTTGGCCCCCTTTTATGCTGTTCTTCAATGGTCAGGACCCCCACAGGACCACCACAGAGCAGGTATTATTTGGGTGGTGGATCATTCTCAGCACTGCAGTGACACTGACATGGTGGTGGTGTGTTAGTGTGTGTTGTGCTGGTATGAGTGGATCAGACACAGCAGCCAGGGGAAGAAACTATCTGAAACTGTCTGAAACTATTGTGCACTTTCTAGCTAAATTATTTCACCTATAATTTAGTTCTTAAAAGGTTTTAGCAGATTGGTGTTAGAGTAAGGAATTGTTTACTGAGAAAGCACTTCTGTACCTTGATCTGGATATAAGCGTCTGCTAAATGATGGGGAAAAAAAAGAATGAAATGGGTTCACATTGTCTTGTTCATTGTCTGCCAGAGCAATGATGAGTTCAAAGACATAGGGATTCCTTGAATACCAACTATGAGTAGTTGACTTGGTTGATCACTTATTGGGGGAGTGGGGGGGTTCAAAATGTGGTGCCCAAATGTGATTGTATTATACCCATTAGATAGATGGATGGTTGGATGGATGGATGGATGGATGGATTGGGTGAATGGATGGATGGATGGATGGTTGGATGGATACTTTATTGATCCTGCAGGAAATAAAAGAACAACTTAAAAGATTGATGGCATTTAATGTTAACGATGTCTTTACTAAGTAGGATTCCATTTCTGCAACTTAAAAACAAACTAAACACGGCTAAGTGCTTTTTAAGCAGGTTTGTGAAAACATGTCAGGCAAGTCACCAATCAGCCTAAAACAGCATCTAAATTTGTGCCCTAGCACTGGAACTGTTTCTTAGTCCCATCATTTTGGATGCATGACGGCAGGTTAATATTAGCGTATCCTTGAAGCTAAAAGTTCAATCCCGCTCTGGAGGTAATTTGCACCTGCTTGAGGTAAAGCCTGCCATAATTGTCATAGTAGTAGAGAGGATAGTGCTGCTTTCCTCCCATATAGCTGTAAATGGAAACTGTGACTGGCATCTGAATTACCTGCAATCAGTGCATAACCACAGCCTGACAATACTGATGGAGCCTGAGTGTGTCATCAGTGTGGCCTGCATTGCTTCACAGGCATGCTGGCCTCTCCTACGTGTGTGTTCTGGACATTAAGGGTCCGTTTAAACCCCGGACTGCCCCATTTCTAGAAACCAAGTCAAGTACTAAATGATCCTCTACCAAAGGTACCTGTTTAAGTGTGACTCTTAATAGAATCTATTGGGTCTGTTCGGTAACCTGGTGATCTCCTTACATAGATGCATTTCGGGTCATCCTACGCTCCTGAGAAGAGGGCTGTCTGTATTCTTAGATGCCCTAAAATGCTACCTACTAAGGTGCCTTATGCGCTAGTACGCTAACTCTGTGTTCCAAAGTATTTGATAAAGCTATTTTTTAGTATAATAAATTACCAGCACTGTATTTCATGCTGGCCTCTCCTACGCGTGTGTTCTTGACATTGAGGCTCCGTTTAAACGCCGGACTGCTCCATTTCCAGAAACCAGTCAAGTACTAAATGATCCTCTACCAAAGGTACCTGTTTAAGTGTGGCTCCTAATAGAATCTACTGGGTCTGTTTGAAAACCTAGTGATCTCTCTACATAGATGCATTTTGTGTCATCCTACACTCTCGAAAAGAGGGCATGTCTAAATTCTTAGATGGCCTAAAATGCTCCTACTGAGGCACCTTAATTGTAAGTGATAATCTGACTGAATAATGAGGGAGCATTCAATGCTTCCTTAGCACTGAAGGCAATCCCAGCATTCAGTGCGGCACAACTTTGCTCACAAAAAATTACAAATATGAGTTTCATTGATGTTTAATTTGTATAAAGGTGCACAAGTGTTATTTATTTGCAAATTCGGGCTCATCAGGGACAGTTTAACCCCTTTCTCTATACACACGGAGGAAGACGTTAGCTGGCATGTTAGCGGGCTGTGTCGCCTCAGTGCATTGATTTAGTAAGCTAAAACTGTGGTGACGTAATTGGCGTAATCTGTCTAAGTAGTCGTCTAAATCTGCCTTATGAGTTTGATGCCTTATTAAAATCCTCTCTACTGAGGCAGCTGATCAGGTAGATAGTAGACAGCAATGTTTGCTATTACTGCACATATTTAATATAAAATCATACTCATTTTTACCTTTTGACGAATGCAAGCTTTTGTCTTACCACCTAGCAAGTCAGTATGCTAACCCTGTGTTCTAAAGTATTTGATAAAGCTATTTTTTTATATAAATCCCCAGCACTGTGTCTAATGCCTCTATTTAGAAATGACAGTCTGCAGCAGAAAAGAAGAAATTGATTGTGTACTATATTAAAAATCTAATATTTTAACCCTTTAAACTGTTTCTTGTATCCAATTTTGGAACTTTAAACTGTAACTTTAGCTCATATGCTATACCATAGCATCCTCTGCCCGGTTTTCAAGCCCATTTCAAAGTGCACATGCAAGAAAGTAGAAAGTGGATTTTTGTGTTGAACGGTGCTGTCACCATATTGAAACTCACCAGAGCGGTGAGACATATCCAGCCTTGGTTCTCTTCTCAAATTGAAAAATTTAAATGTAGACCCAGACAGACATGAACACCCTTTTCTTGCTTAAATCCCAAGACGTGCGTGAATCGGCTCAATTTCGAAAGCTCCGAAACTCTAATGGACTGAGTCAGTCTGCGCCGGCTACCCGGCACCCTCCTAAATCCACATGTGCTCTATAATTTTACTCTATACTCTCATTTTACTCATGAAAAACTACGTACTACAGCTGATATTAAAATCTAATCCATAGTTTTTTCTTCTTTGTGAAATTCCTGAAGTAAGGAACTTGCCTATACAGCTTTTGCTTTAAAGACATTGTGAGAATCAGCATTTCGAAGCCCACGCATGTGAGTAGAGTTTCCCAGGTGGGTGAAGTGCATCATATGCAATGTGATGTATAATGCATATTATACAGCTGGTGTATTAGCTTTACTGCACCGTACCTCAGTACTAACAGAGTCATGGCTCTCTGCACCACGATGCGTCACCGTTCACGCTAAAGATACTAAAACATATATAAGGTGCTGTTTCCATGGCTCATTCACCCACTATATTTACATTAAACTCTGGATTTATTGAAATGATCAGATTAAAGGAAACAAACAGTTCTGGTAAATACTGCATTTGATACGATTAAAATGAACTTAAATAGTGAATCAGAACATAAATTAATCTTCACACATGTAGGTCATAGATTTCATCTTCTAAAACGTTGAACATACATCGATCAGACATAACATTATGACCACCTTCCTTATATTGTGTTGGTCCCCCTTTTCCTGACTTTCTATCAGAACCAGCATGAACTTCTTCAGCAGTTTGAGCTACAGTAGCTCGTCTGTTGGATCAGACCACACGGGTCAGCCTTCGCTCCCCACGTGCATCAATGAGCCTTGGTCGCCCGTGACCCTGTCGCCGGTTTGCCGCTGTTCCGTCCTTGGACCACTTTTGATAGATACTGACCACTGCAGACCGGGAACACCCCACAAGAGCTGCAGTTTTGGAGATGCTCTGACCCAGTCGTCTAGCCATCACAATTTGGCCCTTGTCAGTAGAGGTGGGCAGATCGATCCAAATATCGATAATATCGATACCAACGCTGGTATTGATATTGAGCAATACTCGTGTAAAAAGATCGATACTCAAGCTTTTTTTCTCTCCCGCACGCACTGACTGCTGCGCACGCGGATTCATCAAAGTCTCTCTGTCTGTAAGAGTAGCGCTGCGCTGTGTCACACAGCACGGAGCAGCGCACCCCCCCTCTCGTCTTTTGTTGTTGCACCGTCACGTGGCTCAGCGGCGCCAGCCAAACAGCCATGCAGGTAGGCTCAGCCTGGCCCGCCCACTCAGCGCTCTCCTCAGAAAAAACAGAATAAGTTTGAAACTGTTTACAGTATTTGTTGTGGTGTGTTAATTTTGTTGTATTGTGGTTTGTCAGTCCTCTACCTCAGGAGATTTTGTTTTAAGTTGTGTTGAGTGATATTTTTTTTACACTCTATTTAAGAAAAAACTGAATTGCACTGAAAGGAAGAAAATTCCTTATTTGTTATTGCTTTTTCTAAGAACAATTCTATTTGAAAAAAGAAACAAAGAAAGAAAAAACTAGAAAAGATGTCAAGTGAGGGGAGAAGTTTTATTTTATTTTTGTATTGTGGTTTCTCCTTTTCTACCTCAAAAAAGATTTATTTTCCTAATGTTAAGGCAAACTTTGTTTTGTTACTGTTCCATTGTTTCTAAACAAAAATGTTGATTGTGATAATAAAGTATTTTGTTGTCACGTACAATGTTTGGCGAAATTCTTTTGGATCCTTTGGATCTATGAAGCTTAAATATTAAAAAGTATCGGTATCGATATCGGCGATACTGGCCCTGCATTTACTTGGTATCGGATCGATACCAAAATTCCCGGTATCGCCCACCTCTACTTGTCAGACTCGCTCAGATCCTCATGTTTGATCATTTTTCCTGCTTCTAACATCAACTTTGAGGATAAAATGTTCACTTGCGACAAAATACATCCCACCCACTAACAGGTGCCGTGTTGAAGAGATAATCAGTGTTATTCACTTTACCTGGTTGGTGTAGATTGTCTACTCTGAAATGACCCTAGGTGTAAGTGACAGTGTGCTTAGTTTCCAGGTGATATCAGACCTACCACGACTGTAACCATGATAAAATGCTTGGTAAAAATAAATAAATAAATATACTAATACATTTTAGTGATTTACGAGGGTTCTTCAAAAAGTTTCTGCACTTTTTTTTTTTAACTCTATCTACAAAAGTTATGTAATTTGTTTTTTTAATAAATAGTCACCATCTGATGCATTTTCCCAGCGTCGTACCAACTTTTTAATGCCATCAACTTAAAATATTTTTGGTTGAGCTTGTAGCCACTGATGCAGCGCTGCTTTCACATCATCATCACATGAAAATCTTCTTCCCCTTAAAGCTTCTTTGAGCGTCCAAAAAAGTGGAAATCAGATGGAGCTAAATCCAAACTATAAGCATCTCTCAGTCTTTCAGACACAACTGTTAACTCCTCCCCCCCTCACTGCTTCCAACCAAAATATAAAAGATCCCTTGTATTTTATAAATAATATAAGATAAAAATTATATAATTGGATCATTTTGTTAAAGTGTTCTTTTTAGAATGACTGCATGGTCATGTTCCTATCTGTAGAACTAATGCATCATTAAAGTAAGATGCTGGTGGTTGAGGGCAGTGCTAGCTTAGTGGTTAAGGTACTGGTCTCATGATCAAAAGCTTGCTGGGTCATGCACCTTTTCCTCCAGGTTGCCACTGTTGGCAAGGTCCTTAACCTTCAATTGCTTGTATTCAATACTGTCACAGTCAAAAGTTGCTGAGTAAAATGTAAGTGTGTTGTTTCACCCCAGCACTTTGTAAGCATAATATCCAGCAGCAACACTGTGCTATGTGATTGAAAAGCCTGAGTGTTTCAGCCAAGGCTCCCTACCTTTTAAAACAAAGCGGGACGACGACTGTCGAGCATGAGAAACATCTGTTGCCGGTGGGAGTAGACTACAACTCAGCCTAAACTCCCGGCTGTTTTTTCTCATTTATTTTGCCACCTGTGATGTTTTAATGCATAATTTAGTGCTAAAGAGTTCATCCTTTTGTCTTCTGCAAATAGCATCACAAGATCCTAACCGTGGGTTTATCTGGGTACTTTGTACTAATAATGATTTATTACACTCAAAAACAACGTACAGTACAGACCTTCACATGTTACCATTTATCTGGGTTCGGGGGTGGCATGGTGGCTGAGTGGGTAGCACTGTCACCGCACAGCAAGAGGGTCCTGAGTTCGATTTCCATGTGGAGTGGTCTGAACCTTTCTGTGTGGAGTTTGCATGTTCTCCCTGTGTCTGCACAGTACGCATGCAAGTTATATCAAAAATCGCAAAAGGCGCAAATTACAAAATCAATCAGAAACCGGCGCTCAGGTGGCACAGTGGTAAAATACACTAGAACACCAGAGCTGGGTTTTCGAATACATCGTATTGAAACTCAGCCCTGCCACCTGGCTGGGCTGGGCGGCTGCATTAACAACGATTGGCTGTTGTTTATAGGGGCAAGCCGGGTCATGGGTCCTCATAACTGGTGCAATTACGACTTCTGCTGGCTGATTGATGGCACCTGCACAGGGCTGAGGAATAATGCTGATCAGGGTGTGGCTCTCCGTGTACAGTGCTGATCGGTACATATGAACTCGACTCGTGCAGGTGAAAAATGCAGTCTGTACCGAGCACTTGTCGGAGGGGGCGTGTGTCAGTTGAGAACCGTCCTCAGTCAGCGGTGGAGGGTTGAATCAGTGGAGGATGCAGTCAGGGTAATTGGACACGACTAGATTAGGGGAGAAAATTGAAAAAAAAAAAATAATAATAAAAAAAACTCAGAAACATTCAAACCACTAAGCGTACTCGTTCAACTAGATTTAACCTCCATCAAACTGTAGCGTGTAGTGGACAGCAAATTAGCGCAGTGCCGAGTGTGAACATGTGTGGTCAGTGGGTGAATGTTGGCCCTGTGTGCAGTGTCAACGAGGGAAGTCAGTATCCCACTGCACCCTGCCATCAATCATTAGGCTTTAATTGCTTGATCAATATTGGCGGAGCAGATCAGATGCATGCAGATGCAACACTCACTATGAAGAGGGAGGCTATTGATGTTTGAGAAGGAGAGGAGGCTCAAAATGTTCAAGACTCTTCTTGACCTGCTGGTACATTATTGTGTTACTAAAGTGAGCAGCACCAGACAGCTGATGTTAGTCTTGTTGTCTATTGCGTAATATAGATTGATGCTTTTACTACTAATAATACTATTATTATTATTATTATTATTATTATTATTATTATTATTATAACCATGGTTTATATATGGGCTTTTGCTATATTAAAATACACCGTATACACCAACTAGGCATAATATTATGACCACTGACAGGTGAAGTGAATAACTCTGATTATCTCTTCATCACGGCACCTGTTAGTAGGTGGGATATATTAGGCAGCAAGTGAACATTTTATCCTCAAAGTTGATGTTAGAAGCAGGAAAAATGGGCGAGCGTGAGGATTTCAGCGAGTTTGATGAGGGCCAAATTGTGATGGCAAGACGACTTGGTCTCCAAAACTGCAGCTCTAGTAGGGTGTTCCTGGTCTGCAGTGGTCAGTATTTATCAAAAGTGGTCCAAGGAAGGAACAGTGGTAAACCGGAGACAGGGTCATGGGCGGCCAAGGCTCACTGATGCACCGTGTGGTCCGATCCAACAGACGAGCTACTGTAGCTCAAACTGCTGAAGAAGTTAATGCTGGTTCTGATAGAAAGGTGTCAGAATACACAGAGCAGCACAGTTGCAGGGCTGTTTTGGCAGTAAAAGGGGGCACAACACAATATTAGGAGGGTGGTCATAATGTTATGTCTGATTGGTGTATATGGGCATATTTGAACAAACAAACCAATTGACAAATAAACAAAAAAAATAAACTAGGTAAAGATTAAGTTATTTACCATGTAACTATTTTTGTTGGCTACATATTTCAGATGAGGCAAAACAGTATGAAAGTCTTCTGTGTGAGAGGGAAGGCAGGGATGTTTTTATTTCATGTCCTTGGACAGCCGAAAGGGGGGTGAATTGTTGGTCTCTGGTTAATTAAAGCAGACTGTGTGTCAGTACTTCATCCTCACAGAACATGACCTGAATCTCTACACTCATAAACAGCAAAATATTTACTCATCCAAATAAATCATAATACAAGCCAAATATAAACAAGGACAGGTAACAAGAGGTAAGCCTGGACGTGGTGAGTATAGTGTGTGTTTAGTCTTGCAGCCATTCTGGGGATTATAAAACCTGACAGTCGTGTGTGTGTGTGTGTGTGTGTGTGTGTGTGTGTGTGTTGGGATCCTGATGGATGACACAGAAAAGGCTTTTGGTGGTTTGGTGTACTTTGGTGTAGCAGTTGTGGTACACTATACACCACACCACCATGCTGCTCTGCCTCTGTTTGAAATGGGAGCTTGTGTGTGGTGGTGGTGGTGGTGGTGGTGGTGGTGGGGGGGGGGGGTTGTATTATTTTAGCCATGTAATGGATTTTTAATGTCTGACCTATTGTAAAATTGATTTGATACATTATTTATTTAGCCACAGTAACCACTTAATCTGATGAGGGTTCCTTTGGGTCCTGTGCAATATTCCTCACTCACTTGTTTGCTTACAACCACATACCGCATTTCAGTGCAGCCACTCTGGTTAATAACCTGGTATCCTGTGTGAGAACGTACATGGACACGTTCAGGAAATGCCCAACATGACACATACAGGAACCCTCCAGCTTGCTGAAGTTGTTAGCGATATCAGCCTGTTGTCCAAATAATAAATAATACACTAAGCTGTCAAATTTAGAAGGTAAACATGCTTCCTCAGACATGACTTGCTGTATATTATTTGTATTTATGTATAGTAAACACATGGCAGAGAGATTTTTTATCATCTTTTTTATGCATTTTCTCCCAATTTGGTGTGGTCAATTTGTCTTCTGCTGCTGGGGGATCCCTGATTGCAGTCGAGGTGGGTATACTGCTGCTTACGCCTCGTCCGACCCGCATGCAGCCCTTAGCGAAACCCTTTTTCACCCATGCACTCTGCACAGGTGTCTCTCTATCTGCTATTCAGGGTCCTTACACAGCGTTTGAAGACCCCACTCATAGTCCAGTCATCCCGTCCTAGCAGAGACGTGTCTGCTGCAGGCGCTGCCAATTATGCCCACTAGATGGCGCCCAGCCGATTGGTGGCAACGTCGAGTTTCGAACCGAGGAGTTCAGAATCTCGGCACTGGTGTGCTAGCGGAATGGATCTTGAATCTAAGTGAAACTAAGAAAGAAATTCCAATATTTTCACAGATCAGATTTATTGTATTCTGTAAATATAAACACACATATATGATGCCTGCATTACATTCTGAAAAAGTTAGGACAGGGGTAAAATATACAGTATGTATGGTGATGTCAGTGGTGATCTTTGGTACTTTGCATTTACATTAAATAAAGAAATAAAGCTACACACATGATCAGTTCTGGTGTGTATTATTCATGCAGGTTATCATGCTAAAATGGCTACTAAGACAATAAAAAGCCACATGTCACACTTCTCATTACTAGTTTTGAGTGAAAAATATGCAACTTTTTTAAGCTGTAACATTATGCAGCTTTTCTTATTTTTATAAGTAACCAAATTTAATATTTAAATATATATGAACCACAAGATCTCTATATCCATTCTAAAAAAAGAACACCAGGGCTTAAATTGGAATCTGTCTTTCTGAATGAACTGATTAACCCTGAACAGTTTCAGTGTGGCAGCAGTACCCGTCTCGGCTGAAGAAAGCAGTCAAATGCCATGGCCCAGCATGTTGAGAATGACATTCATTAGTACATTGCTTTTGCTACCCTGCAAAGTTCATCCAAATGCCATTCAAGTTGCCTGTAAAGTTCCATCCACACACTACTTTTACTGCCAGGACCATCAATTCCGTACCAGCCTCCCAGGGCCATAACGCTGACTTTTAATTTCGTTCAGTCCTTCTGAGGTAATTAATTAATTTACATTCATTGTGGACTGTGCTGACATGGCTGCCAGCATTGATGTTTCTATGAAGTGCTTCATTGTCAGGATGCAATCACAGGAAGTGAGCTGCAGCCATGCTTCGACTCGCTGTATAATGAAGGATGCCTGTCTGTTTAATTATAGGACTGATATAATGAGAAGTGATACTAATATCCTTTATTTTATCTTTATGTTGTAATTTGTGTTAAATAGTACATCACCAGTGGCATAACTAAGAGCTCATGGGCCCCAGTGCATAGATATACATAACATTCAGCCATAACATTAAAACCACCTCCTTGTTTCTACACTCACTGTCAATTTTATCTGCTCCACTTACCATATAGAAGCACTTTGTAGTTCTACACAGCAGAGATCAGTGCTGCTGTGTCTGATTCACTCATACCAGCACAACACACACTAACACACCACCACCATGTCAGTGTCACTGCAGTGCTGAGAATGATCCACCATCTAAATAATACCTGCTCTGTGGTGGTCCTGTGGGGGTCCTGACCATTGAAGAACAGGGTGAAAGCAGGTTAAATAGGTATGTAGAGAAACAGATGGACTACAGTCAGTAATTGTAGAACTACAACGTGCTTCTATATGGTAAGTGGAGCTGATAAAATGGACAGTGAGTGTAAAAACCAGGAAGTTGTTTTAATGTTATGGCTGATCGGTGTATATACTCTCCAGAGTGCAAATAGTTGTTAATACTAATAAGTGTACTTATGAAGATGGGTTACAAATTGAGAAATCCCCTGAAGACCCTAATGAGTGCATGATTACTGTTTATTTTCCCCCTCAGAGGGTCAATACAAGTAAGACACGTTTAATCAAAGTGATCAACAGATCAATCTAATTGAAAACTTTTATTTTGATGGGAGTGTCTCTTTCAGTATGAAAATGCCTTATTCATAAATTAGAAGGTGTTTAAGTATGAAAATAATAAAGTAATGTAAGTACCAGACCTAACGTAACTAAGCACCTATGGGAGATTTTATAGCTACACCGATGAGGCATAATATTATGACCACCTTCCTAATATTGTGTTGGTCCCCCTTTGGCTGCCAAAACAGCCCTGCAACTGTGATGCTCTGTGTATTCTGACACCTTTTTATCAGAACCAGCATTAACTTCTTCAGCAATTTGAGCTACAGTAGCTCGTCTGTGCCTTCGTTCCCCACGTGCATCAATGTTTAGCCCTGTACGCCAAATCATTTAATGCGGTGTGGCAGCACACATGGTTAAGCTACTTACGAAGACCAAGTCTGAGGCCTATCTGTTAAAATAATGACAAGTAGTGTTTTAATTTGGCATGTCATTTAACAATATGTGGTACGTAATGGAGCCAGTAGGTACAAATGCGTTTAATGAGAACAGAGGACTGAAATGGACTACAGCGGCCAAAGCGAAAGGAAACACGATCTAGCAGAGAACTTGATGTTCTAAGCAGTTTGCACACACAATATGTATTAAGGTCACTTTCGGTACAAAAGATCATGCAGTCTGACAACCAGTGGAACAGTCAGGCTTTAATGTCTGTCCTCTGGAAGTTTTAATTTAATACAGTCTAATATATGTTTTATAATACTGGTGCTACTGTAATCGGTGTTACAGCGCCACAGTCAACCATAAGTAAATGTGATGTAATGTAATCACATGATTTTATATGTAATAGCTTATTATTTTACAGCTTTGTGTGTGTTAGAGTAAGCCCTGCAATGCTGTTAATGTGATGACGTTTTTATTTATTCATTTATAGTCTGAATACCACTGCGTTATTCTATTAAGATGATAGATAGATATATAGATAGACAGACAGACAGACAGACAGATGGTAGATAGATAGATACAGTAGATATAGATAGATAGATAGATAGATAGATAGATAGATAGATAGATAGATAGATAGATAGATAGATAGATAGACAGACAGACAGATAGACAGACAGACAGACAGACAGACAGACATACAGACATACATACATACATACATACAGACAGACAGACAGACAGACAGAAAGACAGATTCTTACCTAGAGAGACTTTAGTGTCTCCAATTAACCTGACTGCATGTTTTTGTGCTGTGAGAGGAAACCGGAGCTCCTGGAGAAAACCCATGCAGACTCAGAAGGTAGGGCAGTGATAGCTCAGTGGTTAAGGTACTGGACTAGTAAGCAGAAGGTTGCCGGTTCAAGCCCCGCCACCACCAAGTTGCCACTGTTGGGTCCCTGAGCAAGGCCCTTAACCCTCAATTGCTCATCGTGTTAAGCTCATTGTGTACGTCGCTTTGGATAAAAGCGTCTGCTAAATGCTGAAAATGTAAATGTAAATGTAAACTCAGAAAGGACCCGAACTGCTCCACCTGGTAATTGAACCCAACGACGGCGACAGTACTACCCACCAAGCCACAGAGCCACCATTATAAAATTTTATGAAAAAAAAGGTTTCATAGCCCCCCACTCCCCAAATTAAAACCATGTTAATCTCTATATTAAATTACCTTTAGTCTCCTTAGTACCCCCACATTCTCTCCACCAGTGCTGTAGCTTCATGGTGCAGTTGTGAATTGGGAGTGCTTGTTTTGGCTTCAATAGAAAGTCTGATTTTGGGAGCAGGTGCTAGTGTTCACCGCTGGCATATGCACTAGTGTTCAGTAATGAATGAAGCAGTTTGCCGCTGCCTCTCAATTTCCGCCGCACCTCCATACAGCTGCTTTCAAATAGCTTTGATCTACGAGCGTGCACATGGGAATGTATTGGCCTTTTATCCAGTCATGGCTTTTCATTGCTACAATGCATCTCTCTCAACACTTTTTTACCCTCTGATGAAAACCTTTGGCAGGTTCACAGACTGGTTTCACTTTTGCATTTTACTTTTGGAAAGAGAGAAAAAAAGAGAAGAAAAATTTCCACTGTGTAAAGAGTTGCTGATGAGAATACATACATTTTTCATACTGTGTATATATATATATATATATATATATATATACGTATATACACTGATCAGCCATAACATTAAAACCACCTCCTTGTTTCTACACTCACTGTCCATGTCATCAGCTCCACTCACCATATTTTGTAGTTCTACAATTACTGACTGTAGTTCATCTGTTTCTCTACATACTTTTTTAACCTGCTTTCACCCTGTTCTTTAATGGTCAGGACTCTCACAGGACCACCACAGAACAGGTATTATTCGGGTGGTGGATCATTCTCAGTACTGCAGTGACACTGACATGGTGGTGGTGTGTTAGTGTGTGTTGTGCTGGTATGAGTGGATCAGACACAGCAGTGCTGCT
The DNA here is from genome assembly GCF_030014385.1 of Trichomycterus rosablanca. Classification (NCBI taxonomy): domain Eukaryota; kingdom Metazoa; phylum Chordata; class Actinopteri; order Siluriformes; family Trichomycteridae; genus Trichomycterus; species Trichomycterus rosablanca. Next base: position 36,360,282 of record NC_085998.1, read on the forward strand.
GGAGTTTTTAAATACTGTGTCCACTCACCGTCCACTCTATTAGACACTCCTACCTAGTTGGTCCACCTTGTAGATGTAAAGTCAGAGACGATCGCTCATCTATTGCTGCTGTTTCAGTTGGTCATCTTCTAGACCTTCATCAGTGGTCACAGGACGCTGCCCATGAGGCGCTGTTGGCTGGATATTTTTGGTTGGTGGACTATTCTCAGTCCAGCAGTGACAGTGAGATGTTTAAAAACTCCAGCAGCGCTGTGTCTGATCCACTCATACCAGCACAACACACACTAACACACCACCACCATGTCAGTGTCACTGCAGTGCTGAGAATGATCCACCACCCAAATAATACCTGCTCTGTGGTGGTCCTGTGAGAGTCCTGACCATTCAAGAACAGCATGAAAGGGTGCTAACAAAGCATGTAGAAAAACAAATGGAATACAGTCAGTAATTGTAGAACTACAAAGTGCTCCTATATGGTAAGTGGAGCTGATAAAATGGACAGTAGAAACAAGGAGGTGGTTTTAATGTTATGGCTGATTGGTGTATATCACAAGTATTATCAATAACACTTGGGATTTGGACTGTAGTAGTTGTGCAATATCGCTAAAAATGATGGATTATGGCATTTAAATTGATACATTTTTATGATTTCTGATCCATTAGAATGCATTTTAAGAAAAGACACATTCTACATTAGACTGTGGCATCACTGTCTGTGGGGCCTAATGTTTAAGCACATTAACATTAAAGTCTATTTATCTATTGATCTTCTTACCTGAAAATGAAATTGTAATGACCGTTCTTGAATTCAGACAATATATGATGTTAAAACTACCTTTATTGATTTCAGTTTATGATTTAATCCTGTGTAATGGATACTGCAATTAGCACTTAGTACACATGGTCTCTAGTCAGCATTTTGAGAGGCATGATTAATAACGGCTGGATTTAACAATGTCTAGAAGTTTTTGTAGCACATTAATAAGAACCTCACTAAGTAAATGTAGTTTTTTTGAGTCACACTAAGTAGTGCTCTTTTACTTAATGAGAGTCGCAGTAAGATGTATTTAATAAGTGCTGTAAGGTTTCCATTAGGGCGGTGAGTCACAGTCTGCACAACAGGGGTTTGATTTCATCCCTCCTGAACTCTGAAATGCTTTATTTCATACTTTGCAGTGCATTTGAGTCAGATGCAGTTACCAGCCAGGTACATGTAATACCTGGTACAATAGCAGAAAATCGACTTGGGTAAAAATTACTGTTACTTTTACATTAATGATTAAAAAAATATTCAATAATCATTTATTAATGTTATTCATTAATAATCACAATGACAAGTATGAAACTAAAAAGTGACATTTGTAATAAAATTCTAATATATAAAATAATAAGTCACTAAGTGATTTTAACTTCAAATCATTTTGGTTAAAGAATATACTGGTCATAATGTGTCGTGGCTATTAGTGGTGTGTGATGCTGCAAAATTTGGTATGCATTTCATCCCCTTTTTCTCCCTTTTTTAGCTCGTCCAATTGCCCAATTGCATCATGCTTCCTCTCCACCAATGCCGATCCATGCTCTGATTGAGAAGAACGGAGCTAACCCACGCCCCCTCCGACACATGGGCAGCATGCCGTATGCATCTTATCACCTACACATTGACGAGTGAAGTGCAGCTCAGAGTTGTGTATGGAGAGGACACACCCTGAGAGCACTCTTTTCTCATCTCTGTGCAGGCGCCATCAATCAGCCAGCAGAGGTCGTAATTGCATTAGTTATGAGAGAGAGACCCCATCCGGCTTAGACCCGCCCAGACCAATTGTTGTTCATGTTGCCGCTCAGCCTTAACCGGCAGGCAGAGCTGAGATTTGATACGATGTATTCGAGTTCCCAGCTCTGGTTTTTACCGCTGCGCCACCTGAGAGGCAATTTTCATGACTTTTAAGTGTATTATTGTCATAAATTTTTTGTAAGTAGCTGCTCTAGGGTTGTAAATAAATTCAGTTGTTTTAAGCAGTTCGATTTCTGGTGCTTTACTTTCTCACAAAGTTACCATCATGGCATATTACCACCAAGTGGCTAACTCATACCACATAGTTGTTTTAATAGTGACCGAATATGTGTCCTTGTTAATTAAAAAAAAAAATCTATGCTATTCAGTTTACATTTAGAAGCACAAAGTCAAAAGAAGAGAGCTCTCATTCACCAAAACACACGGAATAAGAGCCTCACTACACATGCTCTGATTCATGTGCGTAGGATGCGCAAAGTGCATAAGGTGCCCCCGTACTTTACGAACGTATAGTTTACACTATTATTTCCATAAAATTGCCCCTCTTTCTGTATCTGCAAAGCAAAGTATTCAAAAACTTACAATCTTCCGATGCCTACCAATGTACTGATGTCTGTTAGGATTTTATCAACATAACAACGTGACCACAACAAAACACAGCAGAGCAGGAGGGGAGGAGCGAGGTGAGCATGTTAAATGTGAGAGGAGCGTCTGTACAGACATGATCTTTACTTTCTGAAGAAACGGGAGAAACGTGCTGAATGTAGCGGAGAAAAAGTAAAACTAAAGTATCGATCCCATCACACTAGTATCGATCCGATACCAATACCAATGTTGGTATCGATAATATTGATATTCGGATCGATCCGTCCACCACTGATGGCTATTGTTATCATTTACTTTCAAAGCATTTAACAGACGTGCTTAAAGAAACATTTCCTTACTTACAGCCTAAGACGACAAATTTGCTGAAACACTGTTAAAACTTTAAGAATATAGGCCTAAAATAGGTAGTTATTTAATTAAGAAACCCAGAGGATTTAATTCCGCTCCTGGGTGTTAAAAACAGAAGAGCCCTGATGCTTGTTTTACTTTAGATCTCAGTGGTGGATCAAGATGAGCCGGTCTGGTGCCTTGACGGGTACAAATACAGGAGGGGGTTTGATCTGTAAGTAATGAACCCTTTGAGACTAAAAGAGAAAGTTGTCCTGGAGTGGATATAGATCCCCTGTAGCGTGCACGTAAATGGGACAAATGATTGTGGACAGCCCATTAAAGAACTTTGAACAGGAAAGACTTTTCGATGGAAACAGGCAGAATAGACTTTAGCAGGTTGTGCTACATTATACACAGTGCAGCCAATCAGTGTTACCTCAGATCCATGCCCAAACACATCTGACAAACTTTATTGGTTGAATGTAACCTAACATAATTTTTTATTTATTTATTTCCTTAGCATTTTTTGCCAGGTACTGGAATGTCCATGTACATACAATAGAATTTGGCTCCAAGATCAAATAGCAGCAAATAAAACTACAGTAAAATAAGATGCTAGATGCATGGCAAGGGTGCCATGTTTTATTCGTGAGTAGTAAAAATTGTGTTGAAAGGCTATCAGATAAAAAATGCTAAGAATTCAGTCTCTTAAGAGCTTGTTGACAAATTAAAGCAATTATGTGTTATCAGAAAAGAGTACTAAGCCTAGAGTGAAACAAGAAGGTGGCTCAATGATGTTTTGGGGTTGCTTTGATGCTTTGAGATTGGGGTTTTTCAGTCTGTCCTGAAATTAGAAGACGGGAGTTTCCAAAGAAGCAAACAGCCAAGTGGCAGAAATCTGTGTTCCATATACATGATTTTATCATATACATTTTATTGTCAACATATACATATACATTTTATTCGCAACTAAAATGTACATTAGACAAATCCTAAGAAAACATTGGCCTTTCTAAACTGCCCTGCACCCATCCAAACTTAAAATAAATGCATTACTTTAATTATTTCATTTAAATACTATTGTATAGACTAAAATGCTAAAATACATTTTACACACATGTGAAAACAATGCATTTATATTAACTACACGTGCTTTATTCATTGAGTATAAAATAAAGACCAAAGATGTGATTTTTGTTTGCTTTCAAAGCCACCATAAAACTTGCTCCAAGGCAGCAATATATTCTAGACAGGGTGCCAATCTAACACCTCTACAGGGTGTAAATGGGCTCCACATACTCACCCATTTACATTCTCACTCAAAGCCTGGTGCAAGAGCAGCCAGTTTTCCTTCTGCATGGTGTTGGGAGGTCAAAGGAATCTGGAGGACCTGAACAAAACCCATGCAGTACACACCCAGTGGAACATGTGAGATTTAGTCACATAAAAGTGTAGCAGAGTAAAGCCTGTTTGGGTAAACATGCCCTGGCCTGGTAAGTACATTGTGTTAGTACCCACCTGTGTTCTCTACATTCAGTCCATGATCGGACCGGAGTCCCACCACTGGAGGTCTGTGATTGATCAGAGTTAAGGTCAGTCTTGTGTCAGAGGCGTCTTATCTGAATTGGATGAGTGACTGGAGGTGATGCAATTGCTAGAGATGGGAGCTCGGCTTCTCAGTTAAGGCACATTGCATTGTGGTTAGCTCAGTCAAAAACTGCTCTTCAGTACTACAGAATGTCAATACTCAGGGGTTCCAGCTCTAGTCCTGATTCTTTCTTTTCCTTTAATCCATGTCTCCCATATCATATACAGGCGGGGAGGAAGCAGCGAGGAGCACAGGAAGGGGAGCCTGGCTCTCGGTTTAACTGGATTGCTATTTTGGATTTAAGTCTTTCTTGAAGTGTTGACATCTATTTGTAGTGTATGTTTGGTATTCAGGGAGCATCTGTACGTACTGATATGAATGACAAGTACTGAGCTGATCTGTCTGAATGTGCAGCTTTATTATCTGAATGCTGCAGGGAGGTGGAGCACGTTATTAAGGGTGAGACTGTTTGGGCATCTTATAATTTAATTATTTAATAAAAGAATTCTTGATGGGGGCACGGTGGCTAAGCGGGTAGCACTGTCGCCTCACAGCAAGAAGGTCCCGGGTTCGATCTGTGTGGAGTTTGCATGTTCTCCCTGTGTCTACGTGGGTTTCCTCCAGGTGCTCCGGTTTCCTCCCACAGTCCAAAAACATGCAGCCAGGCTAATTGAAGACACTGAATTGTCCTATAGGTACCTAACCGCTAGGATCCATAAACCAGTGCATTGTAGTGCCGGTCACAAGCCCGGATAAATAGGGAGGGTTGTGTCAGGAAGGGCATCCGGTGTAAAAACTGTGCCAAATCAATAGTACTTGACCCCTAACGGGAGCAGCCGAGGAAATAGATAGAATAAAAGGATTCTTGAATCACCTGGATTCATCTCATAATCTTTACAATGTAATTAAAATGTAAATACAGTGTATATAGTTTGTGTGTGTGTTGGTTGTAACTGATACAGAAGCATTGTTTCATTAGATTTGGAGTAACGTATTAGTAACGTATTAGTAACGTATTAGTAACGTATTAGTAGCGTATGAACGTAACGTCACTCTAAACAAGACGTGTGTGAAATCTCCTCCCACATTTGCAGTGATTGGTTTATAAACAATGGATGTGGGTGGAGCTTCAGCTCAACTGCTCTGCTGTGTTTATTGAAACAGATACAGCACCCCAATCTGAAGTAGTGAAGCTACTTTGTGTGTGTGTATGTGTGTGTGTGTGTGTCAGTGGTGATTTCTCTAAGACTGCAAGGGAAGCTCAGCTTCCCCTAAAATGCCGAAAATTAAATGGTCAAATATGTACAGTTGTGTTAACATTTCATTGACTACAAATGCGTTAGAACACGATCATCTCGAAGACGAGTTCGTTCAGAATCAGCTACTTATCACAAATCGACTGACTCGAACTTCTCATACTTTCCCGTAGCGTCGATGCATTTGCCCGCAGAAGCTGAGCGTCTCTTCACTTCAACGGGGCTGCATGGAACGGGTTTTTTTCATTGCTTCGAAACTCGCCGGTCATTGGATAAGTGCCATGATTTTGTCCCGCCCCCGGACGCTGAGCGTCTCTGGGGGTGAATGGAGCTGTGGGCGGGTCTGGACGCGGAGCTTCTGCAAGATGATTGGAGGATCAGTCGAAAGGCTGAATCCCGTTTTGATTGACAGCTATTTTGAGATCTACACCTTCACTTAATCACTGGGAGCTTCAGTCCCATCACGGATTTTGCGAGTGAAGTCGAAAGACAAACTGCGACCCATTTCTTGGTATTTGCTTGGTGAAATTACTTGACCATTTCCATTGTTCATTGTGTAAATAAAACACACTCATAGTATTTGTTTCAGTTTAACATAATTTCAACATTTCCTTGTTCGAGTTCAGCCCATTTTCTTGAAAAGGAACGGAGGGCAGAATTTATGTATAAATAAATTGACAAATTTTATGATGTAAGCCGACAATGAGCTTCCCCTCTTTGAAAGACCAGCAGCCACCACTGGTGTGTGTTCATTTGCCACTACATATTTTATTACCTTGATAGACTTACTTTTTTATCATGTAGGAGACACTTATACTGATAGCAATTTACACACTGTAACAGACTAAAATCAAGGCAATTAAGGACCTTGCTCAAGGATCCAACAATAGCAGCCTGGCATTGGCAGGGCTTGAGCGAGCTATCTACTAATTACAAGTCCAGTACCTTAATTACTGAGCTACCACTTCCAATAAAGTAATTACCCCAAGCAAGACTCAAACCAGCTTAATAATGCACCAAAGGTGAGCTTTAAATGGCCGGACTGGACTGTGGTAGCTTAATGATTAAGGTGCTGGACTAGTAGTCAGAAAGTCTCTGGTTCAAGCCACAACACAGACCCTTAACTGTATTGGCTCACAACTGTAATTGGCTTGTTCATTTTCTAATGACCAATGAAAGGTCCAGACTTTATGGAATTTGCTTCAGGCTGTTCAGACAAACTTCTGAGGAAACACATTACAGCCTAAGGTTTACCTTGACATTTGAGTCCATCGTGTGTGTGTGTGTGTCCAGAGTCCAGAGGGAGACTAATTATAATAAATGAAAACATAGATGAATACATTAATAAAGTGGCTTGTATGCATGCTCTTTAAAAAAAGAGCAAAAATAAAATCTATTTTGTATTGTAATATAGCGCCATGACGTGATGAACACCAGAAAGTCTGTCTCACACCACTTACAAGCAATCAAACCTGTACTGTAACTGTGATAATCACTTTTTTCAAGCTTTTAAACTGTTGATGTAAAACTTTGAGCCTCACAGCAGTTATTCATATCTGCAGCTCTGAAGATGTTAGGATGTGTGTTGTCATATTCACACGTTACCTTGCAAAAATGTACTGACTGCTTTTGCCATTGATGTTTTATTTACTGAGCGGTGTTTATTATGCAAACTGGGGTCTATCTGAATCTGAAAAATCTCAACAACATTTCCACCAGATGAGTGACCTCATAACTTCTATCCAAGGTCCTGTCTTGAGTCATGGGAGGAGACCCCCCCATGCTTAAGTACAGTACACTGATCAGCCATAACATTAAAACCACCTCCTTGTTTCTACACTCACTGTAAATTTTATTAGCTCTACTTACCATACAGAAGCACTTTGTAGTTCTACAATTACTGACTGTAGTCTATCTGTTTCTCTGCATGCTTTGTTAGCCCACCTCACTGTCACTGCTGGACTGAGAATAGTCCACCAACCAAAAATATCCAGCCAAGAGCTCCCCGTGGGCAGCGTCCTGTGACCACTGATGAAGGTCTAGAAGATGACCGACTCAAACAGCAGCAATAGATGAGCGATTGTCTCTGACTTTACATCAACAAGGTGGACCAACTAGGTAGGAGTGTCTAATAGAGTGGACAGTGAGTGGACACAGTACTTAAAAACTCCAGCAGCACTGCTGTGTCTGATCCACTCATACCAGCACAACACACACTAACACACCACCACCATGTCAGTGTCACTGCAGTGCTGAGAATGATCCACCACCTAAATAATACCTGCTCTGTAGTGGTCCTGTGGGGGTCCTGACCATTGAAGAACAGGTGAAATCAGGTTAAAAAAGTATGTAGAGAAACAGATGGACTACAGTCAGTAATTGTAGAACTACAAAGTGCTCCTATATGGTAGGTGGAGCTGATAAAATGGACAGTGAGTGTAGAAACCAGGAGGTGGTTTTAATGTTATGGCTGACCGGTGTATATTTACATATGTTTATGCACTATATTTCACATATTCATTCATTGTCTGTTTTACCAACACTTTATCCTGTGGACAGGTCCTGTGGACACACCCTGGACAGGTCGCCAGTCCATCTCAAGGCACACACACAGTCACACCTAGGGCAATTTAGTAGCTCCAGTTAGCCTGACTGTATGTCTTTGAACTGTAGGAGGAAAACCAGAACACCCTGGGCTTTCTTGCAGTGACATGACGGTGCTACTCACTGAGCCACCGTGCCACCCCGTATTTGTCATAATGCACTTTTTTTAATAGTTCTGTTTTATTTATTTAAATAATATATATATATTTATTTAAATATCTATATCCTGTAGATATAGACCAAGATATTTTGTTCCATTCTAAATTCATTTTGGATTTACCTCAGAGCTCCAGGAGCACAAGCAGAGCCGACTACGTTTTCTTTTCTATATTCTGCTGTGCTGTGCCTGAGTTAGTGTGATGTCAGCAATCACACACATTATACCCACAAACCACTGGGTCATCACTGCAACCCACAATCAACACACATGCTCAAAAGTGCATTTTTACTACTATAGCTAGGAGTCTGGCCACAAGTATGTGAACCACTAGAGATACAAACTATACAGCCAAATGTGTGTGGACACCATAGATTGCTGCACATCTTAATCCAGAAACATGGGCCATAGGAAGTCCGCTCTCCTTGTGGCTATGACTTTTTATTATTTTTATCCTTGCTTTTTTAAATTATTATGGCATTTTTTTTGACATTTTAAACATTTTAGTTAAAATAACACTTATTAGTGTTCAGAAAGAAGGCCTGACTCAAGGCCTGAATCAAATTTCTAGTTTATCCCATATGTGTATGGGATATAACCATATATCCAACCAACTACTGTACGAGTGAATCCCGGTGTAATGTTACCTTCTTGTTTCTTTTTCTTGATTTCTAATTCCTCCTTTCTACTATTAAAAGAGTGAGAGTAAAAAAAGGGAACAAGCCGCTCAGGTGGCGCAGCAGTATAATACGCTAGCACACCAGAGCTGGGATCTCAAATTCATCGTATCGAATCTCTGGGCTGGGCGGCCAATGAACCATGATTGGCTATTGTTCAAGGATGGGATGAGAGATGTTAACAGAGTGAGTGAGTGAGCTTTTATCAGTTTTATTCCAGAAAGCAGTGACAATCACAAACAGTAATAAATCCTGTAACACAGAGTTACACTGCACAATCCGTTTAGAGTTTTTCCACCCACAGGTTTGTCTGTTTAATATAAAACACATTAAATAATTTAATGATGTTTTCAAATCGGGATGATAGAATCGTTTCACCTGAGATATGTAAATGTCAGTAATTAAGAACTGTATCGAATGTCATTGTATTACAAGCTTCATTTCAGGGAGATAAAAACAGACTGTCTGTAGCCTGAAATCTTCTAGAGATTTGAAGGGAAGTAAAATTAAATCACTGCACAGTTTGTAAAGTAACCTTGGACGCCTCCTCTGTAGGGAGTGACGGCTTTTGAAGGTTAGATAGATTGATTGCTGAAATATAAAGCAAAGCTCCTGGAGGATCTATCATTCCATCCGTTTTCTGAATGAGTAATTTTCGGTGTTACTGGAGCAAAACTGCCCAAATAAATTCAGTTTTATGTTTATATCACATACATGAAAAGTGCATTTTAAATAAATAAATAAATAAATGACCTGCGTCTGCCCGACAGGTATCCTGCTCTCCCACTGTGTTCATATCTCCAGCGCTCACACAGGCAGGGGATTTGGTGCAAGGCCTAATAAATATAGAAAAGGTCTTCCTCACACTTCTGTTTGAAGCGGGGCTGAACAAAACAGATTTCGCTTTATGAATGTTTAATGAGCTTGCCGCCAGGAGCTGGAGTTTGTAGCATGCACAATGAGCAACTTTCTGCTCATCCATGTGAAGTGTCAGGGATAAGCCATGATTCCATATACGACTCAAACGATCCAGTCATTTCTTCACAGGTTTCCTGAAAAACAGGCGTATTCCTCTCTTTATGGTGCTCCAAAAATTAAGGGAACATTAAATCATCACAGTATAACGCCAGGTCAAGTAAAGGTCAGAGATTCAATCCGTCCAGTTAGGAAGCAGAAGAATGATCCACCACCCAAATAATACCTACATAATACCTACATAACTACAGTCAGCAATTGTAGAACTACAAAGTGCTCCTATATGGTAAGTGGAGCTGATAAAATGGTCAGTGATTGTAGAAACAAGGTGGTTTTAATGTAATGTTATATATATATATATTAGGGCTGTCAAACGATTAAAATTTTTAATCGCGATTAATCTCAGAATTTCATATAGTTAATCGCGATTAATCGCATTAAAAAAATCTGTGTAAATGTTATAGAAAACAAGGATTTTTAAGTGAAATGTTACAATTAAAATGGTGAACACATTTTATGCTAAATGTACTTATGTTAAAAACTGCTGGGACAAGAGAAAACTGTAAGGGAGTTTATTCACTCACATACTAGGCAGTAAATGTCAGATTGTAGGTTAGAATTTCTCCATCAGCAAACATTGTAGATCAGCGGTGCTTTAGGTGGGATAAGGCGTAGTTATTGTATCAGACTTGTCTGTGGTTGTATCGTGACGATGGTTTGATGGACGTTTCTACACGAAGTGAGTGTGTTTTGACCCTTTGGGGCTTCCATAGTTCATGAACTAACGTGCTCGACTCAGCTTTCCGGTATTCGGTACAGAAGAAGAAGTTAATTAAGTGTAATAAAGTGTTCTGCTCCCGACAACTTGTGAATATAGCGTGTATTTATTTCTTTATTATGCAAGTGCATCACTACAAAACGGTGGCAAGTCCGACATTAAAACGTTTGTTCTACCAGTCAAGTGTCAACATGAACTAGAATTTGCGTTAATGGCACTAATTTTTTTAATCGCGTTAAATTGAGGTCGCGTTAATGCGTTATTATCGCGTTAACTTCGACAGCCCTAATATATATACAGTGGTACTTTGCAACTCGACGTCAGTTGGTTCTGGGACTGGCGTTGAGTTTAAAAGACATTGAGTTTCAATGTATTTTTTCTTATAAGGATGTTTGAAAAACCAGTTAATGCGTTCCATGGTCCCGTGGACTTGCATATACAGTATTTTAGGCTTATGTAAAATAACAGAGTTGTTTTTGACACTTACACACTGAAATAACACAAATATAATATAAACAATACTGAAATTAAAAGCTGATTCTTACAATTTCTCAGAACCTCGAGCTGTAACACAAGTTTAAAAGAGAAACAGTGAAGATCCAGATAAACACAGATACATGTGGAGCTTTCAGACTGGATTTGACGGTTATTCCACACAAATGCAGATTTGTCTCATATTCACACTTTGATGACGTTTTACCGCTCAAGCCGAGCGCTGAACAATAATTATTTATAAAAATAATATTTAAAAAAACAAACTGAACATGTTGAGTTTAAGGGAAACGTTGAGTTTAAGGGTACAAATTTCTCGACAAAGGGCATTAAGTTTATATTTATATATCCCCTCTTTCCCCTGTTGGTAAGGACAGTTGAGGTTGTTCATTTATTCAGAAGACACAGACCCAGGGCAAATCAGAATGTGCTGGTCCGCCACTTTTAATTTGGAAATATAAACCAGCTGTCTTGGCCAGCTCTGTTCCTTTGACCCTTATTTAGCACAACCTCCAACCTCGTTCCAGAGCTGATGGCCGGAGACAGCCCTGCTGTACACTTCATTTCCCAGGAAATAAAAACATCATCATTTACTCATCTTTTCACACTCTCGTCGTGGGGGGCGGCCTCATTTTCATGTTAATGCACTTTTCAGTTTGTCTGTAAGCACAGGAACAGAAAGACTGCCGATGATTTTCTACATGGCTGGGAAAAGCACTTAATGTGTGTGTGTGTGTGTGTGTGTGTGTGTGTGTGTGTGCGTGCGTATGTTGTTTGAATTTTTATAACCTTTCACCAAAACACTCGGTGCAAGGCTGGAATACATCCTGAACAAGATCCCAGTCCATCAACACCACTACACATACCCATTCATACCTAAGGCTGTATTTATTTATTTTATTCCTGCCATGTTTTTGGTGGTGGAGATAAACTTAAACACCAGGAGGAAACCCAGTAGGATACAGACAACATTAGGCCATACCCCAAACACACCGTAACTGGAGATGAAATTCAATTCCAGGTCTCTGCACTCACTTACTTTTTGATTTGATTTTCATGTTTTACCACTGTTTTATCCTGGTCAGGGTCGAGGTGGGTCTAGGTTATGCAGTAACACATCCTGGACAGGACCCAAATCCAACACGGGACCGGTCCTGTCCTGTCTTGGGTGTTAAACAAATAAATGAATGAATGAATGACTAATAGTAATTAATTAGTTTGATTTGCTAGCACTTGCTGGGGGTTAATTATCTTTAACTAAGTTAATAATATAATAATTTGTATAAAATATTTTATGTAACAGAAATGACAGTATATGCAGTGTATTTTACCCTAAATAAATCCCTTGTTTCCTGTGTAATATTTTGTTGTAAAATTCAAAAATTAAGGTTTGTGTTTAGTGATTTAATGTTGGTTGTTCGTATAGCATTCAAGTGCCTCAAGGTTACTGGTTAATTTGCACATGAGGCGTCCCTAGTGTAACCGAGTGTCTTTAAAGTTTGCTGCGTTTATAAAGTAAGAAATAAACTGTACATAGACAAACTATCAGGAGCAGAATACTTTACTGGCTTGTTTTTTTTGAGGTGCAGCACAGACTACACAGAGATGATCACTTGTGTAGAGAAACACACTTTTCCATCGACTATGGAATCCCTAAAGTGACAAAATGCACTCACTATGTATACACACACATCAAACATTGTCAGCACACTACACCTTGTTACACTAGAAATCCTACAGCAATTCAGTTAGCAATCGGTTAGTCAAAATGTCCAATGTCCAACTTTCATTTATTCTATTATCAAATTTACGAATGTTATTTCATGATGAACGTGAAATTTGGCACTTCTGTGATCTGTGAAAAATGATAGCCACAAGTGTGGTGGGATAAGGGGGCAACTCCAAGGTTTTGGAATGTGCTGTCAAACAAGCTTATGGATGTTTGTCCACATACTTTTTGGTCTGATAGTACATGTATCTGATGATTATTAAATTTCAAAGATTAGTTTGATTCCAATATTAAATGATTACAATAATAAGTCGTTATTAGTTTTACTAAGTACTGTATGACGTGTAGTTTATAAAGGCCTGGACAACCTGCACATTCAAAGCTTCATATTATTATTGTTTATTTACAATTTACTCTTCATAGCTCATTTGTACAATGCTAACTAAATAGATGCTCAAGCTCTTTAATTGCACAAGCAAATTACTCTTTAGGTTTAGTCTTTAAAATTAGGTCCTAAGTCTGTTTACTTATCTGGTCACTTCTGCACTTTAACTGTGATATATGTAAATAATCTCTATCTTGCACTTCTGGTTAGATGCTACTATATTTTGTTGGCTCTGTACTTGTTTACTCTGCACAATGACAATAAAGTTGAATCTAATCTAATCTAATCCGATGTACAAGAAGTTTAATGCCACTCGCTCCTAAATTGAAACTTGCACGTCCTTAAATGGTTAATGCAGTCGAGTTAATGTGAAATAAATTATTTAACACGTCGTTGTTAAACAGGTAACATCTCAGTCCTGATGGTATTGCAATAAATGTGAACGTCGGTGTTGCATTCATCACACCTACTACTGATCAGTGCTGTATCGACACAGATCAGACCTGTTTGCACTACTGACCTGAGCTTAAATGCGGTCCTGCACCACAGTAAACTGGGGATTTCAAAGACTTCTGTAAGTCGGGTTATACATCAACAGTAAATGAGCTCTCCAGACTGCACATTGTTTCACAATTTTTCTGTTCACCAACTATAAAGCCATAATTACTCTAGAGTATAGTCAGATAATTAAAAGGGTGGTTGAATCGATATTCTAGTTAAATGTGATTTGAATTAAATACAATCCTCTAATTCATTCAAAATTATAAAATTGTATTGACTTTTACTTGGTCGATCTTGGCTGTATGATTGCCAGGCCAAAACATTTGAAATTTCTTTTAATAATAAAATGTGCATTATGATTCATTTTTACTCTCTGTATAAAGACTGTACTACACATCTGTTATTTGTGACCGGCTACGACCGGCCTGGGACGTACACAGACATAACTGGCTTTGTTTTTTGGGAGGGACAGTCAAACATTATTTATTTATTTTTAATTACTCATGTGGGTGGCACAGTGGCTCGTTGGGTAGCACTGTCGCCTCACAGCAAGAAGGTCCTGGTTTTGATCCCCAGGTGGGGCGGACCGGGTCCTTTTTGTGTGGAGTTTGCATGTTCTCCGGGAGCTTCAGTTTCCTCCCACAGTCCAAAGACGTGCAAGTGAGGTGAACTAGAGACTAAATTGTCCATGACTGTGTAGGGGAGTGTTGTGTATGGCCCTTTAAGACAAGTCATCTATTGTATCAGTCTTTAAACCATCCTGTACGCCTTTTGTCAATTGTAATGGACCCTTTTTGACCTGATGTAATTTGGGTGGTGGACCATACTCATTGAGTAATTAAGGAGTGGTTATTATTATGCAATAATAATTAGAAAGGAGAGGGAGGTTTTACTGCACTATATATATGTATATACGTATATATATATATATATATATATATATATATATATATATATATATATATATATATATATATATATAAGTAACTCACTCTTCTTGCACATCCAATATTTTCCCGAGTGAAGGTGTGTAACCTGGTGTGCACTCTGCTGTGTGTTTGTAAATGTAGACTGTCTCTGAATGGCACACAGCAGATGAGTCAGTGCTGGCATATTGCAGGAAGCCGGACAGAGTTCTCATCACACGAACCATCTTTCAACTGAGCTGCTGAAGGTCATGCCAGAGAAACTTCAATAGCTCAGATTAGTGTAGAGCACCGTCACTGTCAATTTTCAAAAGGTGCCTGTGTTTTGAACTATGTCCACAACCTGAATATGTTTATCCAACCTCCCAGTCCACACTTTTTTCTTCTATCTTACTGAAACTTATGATGGGCGGCACGGTCTGCCACCTTTTTAGTCTGCGGCGGCACATGACCGTTTTTGTACCCAAATCGAACAAGAAGAGCGCGCTGCAGATTTCCTTGCAGTCTAGTGACAGGCGGATTGGGGACGTTGACGGTGGCGGGGAGGAAATGGACCCGGGAGGTGGCTCGTATGCAGGATACTCAAGCAGCAGCAGCATATCCGAGTCAGAGGTCCCTGAACGTAGGTGGGTAGTACTGTCGCCTCACAGCAAGAAGGTCTTGGGTTCAATCACAAGGTGGAGTGGTCCAGGATCTTTCTGTGTGGAGTTTGCATGTTCTCCCTGTGTCTACGTAGGTTTTCTCCCACAATCTAAAGCATACAGTCAGGTAGTATGAAGATGATAAATTAGTCTGAGAGAGAGAGAGAGTGTGTGTGTGTGTGTGTGTTTGTGTGTGTGTGTGTGTGTGTGTGCCCTGTGATGGACTGGCAACCTGTTCAGGGTGTTTCCTGCCTTTGTATCCTATGAATAGGATAAAGCCGTGTTAAAACAGGTAATAAATAAATGAATAAATGAAACTTATTGTGCTGCTGATTTAGTGGTTAAGGTACTGGACTAGTAATCGACTAGTAATCGACTAGTAATCGACTAGTAATCAAAAGGTCGCTAGTTCAAGCCCCACTACTGCCAGGTTGCCACTGTTAGGCCCTTGAGCAAGGATGCTTTAATTTGTCATATATACATATACACTTGTACAGTACAATTAAATTCTTTTGTCACGTATCTCAACTTGTTTGGAAGTTGGAGCTGGACCCCTGGAGCAGACAGGGGCCTTGATTAAGGGCCCAACCGTGGTTGCATAGCAGAGCATGGATTAGAACCCACACTCTTCCGACTGACAACCCAAAACCCAGCGCTCTACCCACTGTCCAAGGTCCTTAACCCTCAATTGCTTAGCCAGTACACTGTCACAGTACTGTAAGTCACTTTAGATTAAAGCATCTGCTAAATGCCGAAAATGTAAATTAAATAAATTAGCAGTGACTAGTTTGAGAGAAAAAGTAAAATATTACTAATTGACTAACAAAGAATTTATTCCTTTATTTGTTTGTAGTAAACACAGTTGTTACATTTGTGTAAAATCAGTATGTGGGTCTAAAGCAATATAAATCAGAATTATTACACTTTTTTTGTATTTTTTTTAAATATGTCAGCCTGTCTAGATGAATATTACAGTTACTTTTTTTAGAGAGGAAAGGGTTTTGTGAGAGGCAATAGGCAGTAATTGTGTTAGCTGCATCACACCGCATAAATCTTACCTGCGCTCACTGTTCAGTGCTGTCAGATCTGAAAAGGCTCTGCACATACACTAAATATTAGTGGCAGTCTTTTTACATCAGTGACAAGTTTGAAACATTATTTTACTAAGCGACGACATAGAAACGCACTCTGAAATGTGCAGGCACAAATAAACCCGGGGTTTTAAAAAAAACAGTCATGAAATAACCACAGACAAATACAAGTTAGACAAATCTGTCTGAAATACAGTAATTAGCAGATGGATAGGAGGATGGGGGGGGGGGTGCAGTCGCACAGTGGGTAGCACTGTCATATCAAGAAGTCGCTTGGGTTCGATTCCCTGGCCAGGTGGCCAGGGTCCTGGAGTTACTAAAATTTACCCTAAGTGTGAGTGAGTGTGTGTGTGCTACCTGGAGACTATTATTGTGCTACTTAGATAATAATAATAATAATAACAATAATAATAATAATAATAATAATAATAATAATAATACAAAATAATGATAATAATAATAATAATGATAATAATAATAGTAATAGTAATAATAGTAATAATAATAATAATAATAATAATAATAATAAAATAATGATGATGATAATAATAATAATAATAATAATAATATAATAATAACAATAAAACAATAATATTAATAATAATAATAATGATAATAATAATAATAATAATAATAATAATATAATAATAATAATAATAATAATAGTATTAATAATAATATAGTAATAATAATAATAATAATAATAATAATAATAATAATAATAACAACTTTTCAATTTAAACGCAATACTGCTGCTCTTTTTTCTGAATGGTACATGTCATGCATCATAATTGACCTTAAATCACATTTTTATTAGCAAAGTAGCTAATTACAGTAATTATGTATGACAGGCTCATTAAAAACACATACTGTCCCATTACAGCCCACACTGTGACTAAATCTGCAGTATGTGGTAGTGGGTAGAAATAAAAAAAGCCCAGTGTGGTGGGATAATTTACAGAACAATGAATGTGGGTACATATGTAGGAACAATAAAATACCCGCATGTCTCTGGACATTTGTTTGATCGATTTTTAAGCCCATGTTTTTTTTTTTCTGTGGTCAGAAAAAACCCCAGTCCCTTTGTCTCCCCCTTAAACTTTCATGTTTCAGAATGACCCAGGGGAGTTGGCATGTTGGCACTTAGGACTGAATGTGACTGCAATGATTTTTACGGAAGAATTTGTGGTCATATCTCGTCTCCATCTTTACACTAAAGACTTCCTGTGCTGCGGCTAGTGTTGCCATGGAGACAAGCCCTGGATGCTGCAGGCAGCAGCAATTGCAGGTGATAGATTTGCATGTGTTTCGGACGGCTGAACTTTGACCTTACAGTTCGACTAGACAATTTTACACACCTTCAAACAGATTTAAAAAGAAGAGCTAGATCGAGGAATCATAAAGCACATCTGGTGTGTGTGTGTGTGTGTGTGTGTTTGTCATGTGTGTTCAATCTGGTCCCCTAACAGCTCCAAGTAATCCCAGGATTTACCAGTAACCCTTATCACTCAACACAGTGCTTGTCATGGATTATCCTGCTTCAGGAGATCAGCAAGACATGCAGGGACTAAACCCTTGAAGTCCATTTATGCATGTTTGAAAGCAGTTTCGGATGCCGGTCTGCCTGGACACTAGGTTGTGTGGTTTGCTTGAAGCCAGCTCATGTGTGGGCTCAGGGAAAGCTTGTTCGACCACTGGTCTGTCTTATATTATATATAAAATAGGGCTGTCGTTAATTGCGTTAATTTACGCTATTAACACGTTAACATTTTAATCACGATTAAAAAAAATGAATCGAGATTAAGATTTTTAATCAAACTATGTTTTGGGCTATGTTTGTGCCACTTTAAATACGCGTCACTGTGGTAATTTGCGCTGCTTTAACACAGCAACATTGTGTTTATACTGTATAGCTATAACACGGGTCTTTTTCCAGTTTGAGGTCATGAGTTATAAATTACACGAGCTGCTGCTGCTACATATTGTGAAATAAAGGGTATTTTAAATTATAATTTTTGTTTTCAAAAAGCGTGAGAAATCATCACTAGACAAAATTACAGTTATTAATTGACGCTTTAATATCATCTTTGGTCAAACACGCTTCTGTGCACACGGATACACGTTACAGGCTAAATGAACTTAATAGCGATTAAAAATGTTAATCTAATATTAGAGAATCTGGCTCATTACTTGCCCATAATTCTATTCTATTAGCACACTGAAAATGCTTTTTTATGATGTTGACAAAAGTATCCCACAAAATTATTTCTAATTTGAAAGTAAATGGCCGTCAACATTCCTGTCATAAGCCCGGCGTACCTCAATTAACCCAGGAGTTCGACATCAGCCCCTCTTGGTAAGCCGGTTCTGTCGATAGGGTTGTGAGGGCTACACCAGTGCTTGACTCCTGTCTGCGGTTAGCAGTGACCTCTGTGCTGTGATGGATTAATTGTAATATGCCAGAGAGGCTGATGTGTTGATTTGCATGTGTGTGTGTGTGTGTGTGTGTATTTATGGGTGTATTTATGGGTGGACTAGTGGAATAGACTGCTGCACCATCTAAACATTATTATTATTAATATATTTTTTTAAAGATTCATTTTCAAATTCCAAATCCAACAGGTAGAAAATGGGGTAAGCATGTGCAGTAATAAACTAAACATATTAAATATTGTTTTGGTCATTTTACATCCAATCCAAATAGATTAGATAGATAGTTAGATAGATGGATGAACGGACGGACGGACGGACGGACGGACGGACGGACAGACGGACAGACAGACAGACAGACAGACAGACAGACAGACAGACAGACAGACAGACAGATATTTAGTCTTTAACCATAGCTATACTGCTAAACACAAAACACTCACTCACTTTCTTAACCGCTTATCCAAATAGGGTCGCGGGGGTGTGCTGGAGTCTATCCAAGCTTTTCAATGGACACGGTAACACCCTGGACGGGTCGCCAGTCCATCGCAGGGCAGACAAACACACACACACACACACACACCCATTCACCTATAGGGCAATTCATTGTCTTCAATTAACCTGACTGCATGTTTTTGGACTGTGGGAGGAAACCGGAGCTCCCGGAAGAAACCCACGCAGACACCAGGACCCAGGACCTTCTTGCTGTGAGGCGACAGTGCTTCCCACCGAGCCACTGTGCCACCCTAAACAAAAAACAGTGTTATTGAAAACGGTTATGAGCAATAGCTCAATGTTATATGAAAATGCTTGTGCTGGAATAATAAAATTTAAAATGAGAAACAACAAAATAAAGTTAAAATTAAGGTTTTGTTGTGACGTACTGAACACAAAACCACGAAAGCTTTCTTCTCCACTAGCATCTACACTGAATTTCACTGAGACCACAAAAGCTGCTGACAGATGCCGGTAGATAGCAGGCTTTGAAATAAAGCACTCATGCTTCATTTATGATCGTCAGAATTGGTTCATAGTTCTTAGTCCCTGCTGGGGAATACTCTCCACTGGCATCAACACTGAATTTCACAAAGAAAACAAAAGCTGGTGACAGATTTCGGTAGATAGTAGCAGGCTTTGAAATAAGAAAGCACTCATGCTGCATAAATGCGTCAGAATTGTTTCGTAGTTTTTTGTGTCCCTGCTGCAGGACAATCTGCTTAAAATTAATGTTGTTTAGGAGCTTTTATTTGTCCTTTGCTGTGGTTTATGTAAATATAAAAAAAAAAAATCACTTTGATTTACCATTGAATGTATTAAGTAAGCTTTATATTTAGATTATTACACTGTCGCTTCACAGCAAGAAGGTCTTGGGTTCGATCCCTAGATGGGGCGGTCCGGGTCCTTTCTGTGCGGAGTTTGCATGTTCTCCCTGTGTCCGCGTAGGTTTCCTCCCACAGTTAAAAAAAATGCAGTCAGGTCAATTGGAGACGCTGAATTGCCCTATAGGTGAATGTGTGTGTGTGTGTGTGTGTGTGTGTGTATGTGTGTGTGTGTGTGTGTGTGTGTGTGTGTGTGTGTGTATGTGTATCTGTCCTGTGATGGACTGGCGCCCCATCCAGGGTGTTGCTGTGTGCCTTGTGCCCATTGAAAGGCTGGGATAGGCTCCAGCACCCCCCGCGACCCTGATTGGATAAACGGTTAAGAAAGTGAGTGAGAGTGAATACAATTATAGTAATAATTTACCCTGCATTCACAAGTGGTGGCTTTATATAAGTGTACTGCACACCCAGCACACCTAAACGTTCAATGGAGGATATTTTATGCTTCTTTTACCTATTTTGTACCTATTTTAACTTTGCTGTTGCACTTCACCGTTTGACAGTAGAGAATGTTAGTGGCGAAAGCTTTGTTCTCATGGTGTTCCTCTACAGTGCTGGAATAGGTTTAGCTCTATTAATTTATCCCATTTTTATTTATTTATTTATTGTATTTTTGCACAGGAGGAATAAAAAGTCTGACTTTCTTGTTGAATGTTTTTGCTTCTCTCAGTAGAATTTGTAGCTGAGCGCTGTGGCACGAAATCATGAAACATTTACTGTGCATGAAATACAAATACTGCAGGTCCACAAAATACAAAAACAAGCAGTTCCACACAAAGTCACCTCATTTCTTACACCTGCTTATATATGATTGCACTACAGCTTAATAAGCTGCTGTGACGTAACATATGAAAGCTGATCGAGCAGTTATTAAAGATGTTCAGTGCTGTTACTATTACAGGTCATTTTATTATATGAGCTGTATTAACCACTCATGCACTTGCATTCCACTCTTGTTAATCTGTGCTTAAAAAGGTCTGAAAAGGGCATGTCTCCATCCTTACTGCCCACACCCTCCTGCATCACACAGCAAATCCACACTCCAATAAATCCATGTTGTAGTTTAAAAGGAGCTTTAAAAGGAATTTTAACTTAAGTAAAAACACTGTTAAGATTCTTGTCTAAACACCACCAATAGAAGTTTTCCATAGCTGCTATAAGTTATAATGTTTGTGTGCTTTTCAGGGGTGCTAACGTTTGTGGAGAGGACTGTAAGTAGTATTTGTGTATTATCGAGGACGTCTTCTCGTAATAAAACCAGTTTGTGTTTTTTCTATGACAGTTTATAATCTAACTGAAAGCTTTGCTTGTAATTTTTATATACAAAATGATGTATTATATGAGCAGGTAGTTGAGTTTTATTTGGTTTCAGAATATCTGTGTGTTAAAAGCAGTATTCATACCATTTAAAATCTTTATTTATTTATTTATTTGTTTATTTATTTGTTTTTTTTATACTTGATCTGCAAATGTGCACTAAGTAAAGTGTGTTTCTACTTATAGTATCTGCAGGACTAGCTTTATTTCATACACTATACCAATACAATACCCACCAGTCAACACATGCAAGATATTATAGTAATATATACATATTAGAATACAATCTCATCATCATTTAAACTTTAATCAAATGTTTTTTGTCTAAAATGAGATTTGGTTTGCTTTTGAAATGTGTTTTATGACACCATCAATACATATGTAATTACAGTCCTTCAATACTTTACATTCCGTATGAGTTTCCTCCAGGAGCTCCGGTTTGTCCAAAGACGTGCAAGTGAGGTGAATTGGAGACACTAAATTGTCCATGACTGTGTTTGCTATGTTCTTGTAAACTGATGAATGTTGTGTAATGAGTAACTACCATTTCTGTCATAAAATCCTAATAAACAAACAAATAAGCAATACTTTACATTGCTTTACATGATTTAATATGCATGTGAACTTTAACAGTTGTTCTACATTTACTTTACTCTCTATTTCAGTTTACAGATGTTTCATTTCTATTTCAGTTTACAGATGTTTTATTTCACACTCTTCTTAGCAAACTAAGTTGTTACTTTAACTTTTCTTAAAGTTCCTCTCTTTGCAGATGGAACTGGGTGATGGACATACTGGCACAATCACAGGCCATTAAAATTAGGTCTAACAGTGCAGATCAGGCCATTGTGTACGGGAGTCCGCGCAAGTATAATAATATAATATGCAATATTATATAATAATATAATATATAATAATGGGTTTAGGCATGTAATAAATAAGGTTGAGATAGTGTAACCAATAATACTGCAACTTTTAACCTAATCTACATCTGAAGTGAGATCCAATAATGTGACTGGGTAAAATTACAGTACTTCTCTCCAACATTTATTCTAAAGCATTAATAAAATGTAAAAAAAAAAAAAAATACAATATTTAATATTATAATACATTAAGTTTTACAGCCGTTCTGTAATGCTGTTTTAACATTATATTCCCAAAAAGACCTGAACAGCTTTCAGTACAACAGTTAGGAATAATCTGCATAATGATAAAAGCTGAATGCATTTCTTCTTTATTCTCATAATGTATCAGTACTTGTATATAATTTTCTACAACAAACCAAAAAGATTTACTATCATCACTAAAAGCTTTTTTGTTTTTAATTGTACCATTGAAATATTTTTGAGGATTAAATCTCATCTCTATTAGCTTATGTACATATAAGAAGCTGAATCCTACAGACCACAACAGTTTACCCTACCATAAACACTGGCTGTAAGTGAATAGTGTGTTTATCAGACTGGTCCCGCAGAGCTTCACTTCAACAACGCAGACAGAGACTTTTTATAATGTTCGCAGTGTAGTAAAGAGACTGTTTGTTCCGCCTGAAGGAAATTGGACAATAATAAAATTATTCATAACACCCAAGAGTAATTTAATATAAAGTGCCTGTGTATATTATCTTTAGTTCAATGTTAGCACTTCAATGACACCACTTTGTGTCTACCCGTCACGCTCGCGTCTGGGTGAGGAACATGACGGGAATGAAAAGAACGGATCAAATAGTCTCTGGATACTAAACAACTATAGAGGCTGTTATTACATATCAGATGGCATGGAATGGTTTACAAACAATCTGTTCAGGTACAGAGTGCAAGGGCCTTCCAAACAAGGCATATCTAAATTCACAAACCAAAGAGAGTATACGTTTAATTGTCTGATTAGATCTATTAATAGTTTTTATTGTAACCCTACTAAATGTCTGTGGTAAGACATTGTGGCCAGCTACTAAACAAAGTGATGAATGCTTCTATATTTTAAAGTATTAACCTTTTTTTAGTTTATGTGTAAGTTATGTGTAATGGATTTTGGAATAAATATGTCAAGGCACTGTAGTGCAGGGTTTTTCACAATTTATACATGATTTTTACTGCAACTCAGCAACACAAACAGTGCATCAAATCAAAGCACAAAACAAAATATACCTAATTAATGAAATTGGTGACAATCTGGTCCCACTGTGGTTTACAAGATGTAATATAAAGCCTCCACAAGGGGGAGTTCATGTACAAGTTCATTTTGAGTTTATGAGCTTGTTAAAATTGGTTTATTTAATTGTTATTATTATTTTGTTTTGGCTTGCAACCCACCCAAGGGTCATGACCCAGGGTTTGAAAAATCCTTCTATAGTGCACTAACACTAACTAACTAACTCATTTACTCACTTTCTTAACTGCTTATCCAATCAGGGTCTTGCGCCGGTGGGGGGGGGGTGCAAGGCACACAGTAACACCCTGGATGGGTGCCAGTCCATCGCAGGGCAGACACACACACACACACACACTCCCATTCACCTATAGGGCAATTCAGTGTCTCCAATTAACCTGGCTGCATGTTTTTGGACTGTGGGAGGAAACCGGAGTGCTCGGAGGAAACCCACACAGACACAGGGACAACATGAAAACTCCAAACAGAAAGAACCCGGACCGCCCCACCTGGGGATCAAACCCAGGACCTTCTTGCTGTGAGGCGACAGTGCTACCCACTAAGCCACCGTGCCGAATGAACTAACTAACATAATAAAAATAAATTAATAAATTATAAATAAATAATTTGGTGCCCTGCTTAGTGACAGCAACGTTTGGAGCCACTAATTAATGAGCCATACTCTCAAAAGTCATGCTAATGTATTCACACGTTCATACCTGCTCATTAACGTTTCTTGCACTGCAGAGTCTATGTTGAGCACTAGCAGAACACAGCTGGTGTTAAATTCCAGATGCTCCATAAGACCTTGATTAGTTATGTAGGTTGTGTTAAATGAAGGCTGGAGGGAAGCTCAGAAGTGAGCGAATCTCCCGCGGGATAATCATTCATGCACAAGACACGCCGTCTCATCAGCGTTAAACTGCGGAGGATTCTCCCTGCGTACGCCGTGACCATGGGACATCAACAATTGAAATTTTTCCATTTTAGGTAAACAGTTTCTGGCGAAGAACTAATCTCTTCACTGAAACGCAGCTATCTATTAGGATTAATCAGAGCGAGGTGACAGCGCAGTTCACAGCTATGAGCTTTGTTGACTGGAAAATACCTCCAGCATTACAGGTTTCACTCAGCTCGCTCTGATTACACCGGACGCATTTTAAACAGCCGCTGAAGCCTTGTGTTGCTCAGAAATAGCAGCATCCTCTGGTGCATAGATTTTGCCTCCAACCATGTAATCCCCCCTGAGGACA
Source organism: Trichomycterus rosablanca (assembly GCF_030014385.1). Classification (NCBI taxonomy): domain Eukaryota; kingdom Metazoa; phylum Chordata; class Actinopteri; order Siluriformes; family Trichomycteridae; genus Trichomycterus; species Trichomycterus rosablanca. Next base: position 36,385,337 of record NC_085998.1, read on the forward strand.
CAGCGGAGACACAGGATAGTAATTGTTTTCTGCTCCGACTTGTTCACCCAGCTTGTAAAAATAGGCCTGCCAACCAACTTTCTTTTTCTTCTTACAGACAGAGAAACTTGTCTTTCTGCTGGCATTACTGGAGCCTGAGGGACGGCTCATATCCGGCCAGAACTTCAGATCAATATTTTATCTTCAAGCAGTTTATGTTCTTTAGCAAACAGATTCTGTTTATGATTTCTGTGTGTATTATTACATTGAGGTGCGTATTACTCACTATGGGTTAATGCACAAGGTGCTGTATGTCACATCATTGTTCTCCATTCATCTTTTTTGAATGCCTTATCCTGATAAGAAGGTGAAAATGTGGGCCTCTGGGTAACGTGAAAATATTTGACTCAATGCAGAAACACCCTTAATCACCCTTGTGCTCCAATTTACTATAAGGTACAAAATATTCACTCACCCACTCAAAGGTAATTTAGTGTCCTTATTTCACCTACTGACATGTGTTTTGACATGTGGGAGAAAACTAGAGAACATGTGGAGAGCATCGTATATTCATCACAGACACTGACCACAGGAAAGGGACCAATGCAACAGTACAAAGTTTTTGCATAGGGAATAATGATCTATGTATCTTTAGTAACTACTACTACTTGGTCAGAGTTGTGGTGGGTTCAGAGCCCATCTGTGACACTCTAAGCACAAGATGGGAATTCAGGGCACTTAAAGGCACATCAAGGGGTGATTTATCTATTGCTGCTGTTTGAGTTGGTCATCTTCTAGACCTTCATCAGTGGTCACAGGACGCCGCCCATGGGGCGCTGTTGGCTGGATATTTTTGGTTGGTGGACAATTCTCAGTCCAGCAGTGACAGTGATGTGTTTAAAAACTCCATCAGTGCTGCTGTGTCTGATCCACTCATACCAGCACAACACACACTAACACACCACCACCATGTCAGTGTCACTGCAGTGCTGAGAATCATCCAACACCTAAATAACACCTGCTCTGTGGTGGCCGTGTGGGGGTCCTGACCATTAGAGAACAAGGTGAAAGCAGGCTAAGAAAGTATGCAGAGAAATAGATGGACTACAGTCAGTAATTGTAGAACTACAAAGTGCTTCTATATGGTAAGTGGAGCTGATAAAATGGACAGTGAGTGTAGAAACAAGGAGGTGGTTTTAATGTTATGGCTGATCAGTGTATGTATGATGGGCATTGATACACTCATATTATTATGGGTCATTATACTAGGAACACCAGAGTAATAATTGGTAAGACCTTCTTTGCTGTGGTATGGATTTCACAAAGTTCTGATTTTGATTTTACACCATCTCATCGATGCAAAACGTTCATGCCATCAATCTCCAAGTCTACCAATCCAAATCTACCTCATTCTGTCTCGATGGTGCTTTATCTTTCTATATGGTTTCATGCACTGGCTGCTGTTACATCACCGACTGTATGAAGGTTAGAAATGGCAAGTTTAAATGATTGTGTTTATACTTAAATGACCGTGGTGAGAAAGTTACTGAACAAACTCATGATGTCTAAATGTGCTGTAAATTCATTTAACTAAATTTTTAATTCCTGATATGTTTTTTTTTTCTGATGACAGAGGCAGTCCAAGACCTTGTAATATCTCAGTTTTATGTTTATCACTCAGCTGCTCACATCTTGCTGATCCAAGTGTGCACTGTTGCCGTGTTCAGTGTTTATTTGCTGATTTGTTTGCTGAGCAGTTTGTTCGGTGCGGTTTGCTGATGCTTGTGGAGTACGCTAAAGCACTAAGATGAAAATAAGAGCCAAAGATGCACAGTTGGTCGTTTACTTGCTCTTTTTCATCTTTTTTTCTTTCTTTCTTTTTTTAATGGAAACACATAAATGCACACCAGGCAGGCACACAGTTCCTGAGTGGTAAACTTGTTTCACCTGCCCTGAAAGTAAAGACGGAGGCAGAAACACTTTAATGAGATGCTTTTGCTAAAGAAGAAATATACAGTATATGTGAAACCGCACAGGATCCAGCTATAGGATGGATTTCCGAACTATAGCTGCCACACACTTCCTCACACCAGCATTCACAAATATACTGTCAGTCCTCTTTTTATACTCTACCTCATTTCATCCTTTCTGTCTAGTCCTAAAATACCACTTTCCCTCCACGTACAGTTCCTGTGGATCAGCACTGCAGTATTTAACTGCTAGTTTAGCTGTTGTCTGTCTGTCTATCTGTCTGTCTGTCTGTCTGTCTATCTAGCTAGAGCATCTATCTATTACTGTTTGGACACCTAAACATGAATTTGTTGGACATCACTCCCTCATTCATGGGCAGTTATATGGAGCTGACCCCTCCTTTTTCCATAAAATATCCTCCACTCTTATAGGAAAACATTCCAGATTTTGGAATGTCTGTGGGAACTGATGCCCATTCATTTCAAACAGCATTTGTGATGTCAGGCAACAGTGTGGATGGGAAGGTCTAGCTCGCTATTGACATTCCAGTTTGTAAGATCCTTAAAGTTTCTCCACACCAAGCTTCAAGCAAGCTTTACATTACATTTCCAAGGGCTTAGTGGTCAAGGTAATTGACTGCTTATCAGAAGGTGCTCCAAGTTGGCGCTGTTGGGCCACTGAGCAAGGTCCTTAACTCTCAATTTCTTGCATTGTCACAATTGTAATTGACTTTGGATTTAACTTTCTGCTAAATAACACACATGATAAGATTAGCATTTGCATGCCATGGACTTGGCTGTTAAAAAGGTGGCCTGGGGTTTCCTCCTGACCTTGGCAGAGAGAAAACTTTTAAATGTACTATGTAATGGGTACAGTCACACTAGCCCTATCTATATACAGCGGTACCTTAAAACTCAATGTCAGTTGGTTCTGGGAGTGGCATTGAGTTTCAAGGTATTTTTTCCATAAGGATGTTTGGGAAACCTGTTAATGCTTTCTATGGTCTCGTGGAACTGTATACATTTTAGGCTTATGTACAATAGGTTGTTTTGTTGTTCAGAATTACAATTGAAAACAGTTAAAAATCAATAATAAATATAATAAAACCTGCACTTTACCTTTACTTCTGTGTTTTGTTATGCTTCTTAATCATGGATATGCTTAAACTTGGTCACGTTAAGCATTTTCTTTTTTTTTTTTTTACGATAAGCATTTCAGACTCGGAAAAGCTGATTCTTACAATTTTTCAGAACCCCGAGCTGTAACGCAAGTTTATAAGTAAAACAGTGAGGAAAATTCAGCTAAACACAGATACATGTGAAGCTTTTAGACTGGATTTGACGGTTATTCCACACAAATGCAGATTTGTCTCGTAGTTGCACTTTAATGATGTCAAGCCAAGCGCTGAACAAAGCAGCGTCACACACACGTTGAGTTTAGGGTAAACGTTGAGTTTAAGGGTACAAATTTCTCTGTGAAGGGCATTGAGTTTCAAATATTTTGAGTTTAGGGGACGTCGAGTTATAAGGTTCCACTGTATCTATCTTAATCACCAGTGAGGTATTGCTGCATGTATGCTGACAATCTGTCAAAGGTTAATGGCATTTTCCTTTATGGACCACTGTCTGTGGGTACTCAACACACCTGCTGTAAGCACCTTTTGCTTTTTTTAAGATATTTCAACCCTGGCCATAATTATTTGTCCCTTTTAAATCTGTCCATATCTGCTGCATATAAACCTGTGCTCTGAGTAATCACAATCAGCCCAGCATTTGTTATGAAACAGACTTTGTCTTGCATATTTTGGGATGATCCTAATGTTTTGCTTCATCAGTGAATAGCTGCCAGTGAAGGGCTCATAAAAGTTGTGCTATATTTCTCTGAGTACCAACTCACTGCCTCACATAAATGCTAAGCTATGAGCTGCTTAATGAGCACCTGGGGCTATGCCACATTTAAATGAACTTGTCACTGCACCACTCTTTACACTGGAGTACATCGGTTTTTACTTTGCCCACTTACATTTTCTCCCTGTGTATCCAATCAGCTCTGTCAGGTTCAATATCAAAAATTCATAGATTTTAATCAACACGTCATAATTGCGCTAGATTTAGTCCGGTTCTCGGAAAAGATCAATGGGATGTTAAAGGTCAATAAAAAATGATAGATGAATGTGTCATGGAAATGTTAACAGTGGTCAATAAAAGGATACCATTTATCCGGGACTTATCTTTACTGGTTTTGGGTTTATTGGATAAACACTGAAATAAGTGACAGAAGACTGGAATGTCATTAATCCTAATTGCTGCCTACTTCAAATCATTAGTGTATTCTTCAGTTTTGTTTCCATAAGAAATTTGTCACCTTTATTGACAGGAAATTTAACACCAGTCAATTTATTGTGGGCTGTATTTTAGTGCATTCTGTAGTGTTGGTGTTATACAGCTCCAGAGACCTGGATTCAATCCTTGATTTTAAATACTTTCTGCATCAAATACATTGATCAGCCATAACATTAAAACCACGTCCTTGTTTCTACACTCACTGTCCATTTTATCAGCTCCACTTACCATATAGAAGAACTTTGTAGTTCTGCAATTACTGACTGTAGTCCATCTATTTCTCTGCATGCTTTGTTAGCCCCTTTTCATGCTGTTCTTTAATGGTCAGAACAGGATCCCCCACAGGATCACCACAGAGCAGGTATTATTTAGGTGGTGGATCATTCTCAGCACTGCAGTGACACTGACATGGTGGTGGTGTGTTAGTGTGTGTTGTGCTGGTATGAGTGGATCAGACACAGTGATGCTCTGTCACTGCTCTGTCACTGTCACTGCTAGACTGAGAATAGTCCACCAACCAAAAATATCCAGCCAACAGCCCCCCATGGGCAGCGTCCTGTGACCATTGATGAAGGTCTATAAGATGACCGACTAAAACAGCAGCAATAGATGAGCGATCGTCTCTGACTTTACATCTACAAGGTGGACGAACTAGGTAGGAGTGTCTAATAGAGTGGACAGTGAGTGGACACGGTATTTAAAAACTCCAGCAGCGCTGCTGTGTCTGATCCACTCATACCAGCACAACACACACTAACACACCACCACCATGTCAGTGTCACTGCAGTGCTGAGAATGATCCACCACCTAAATAATACCTGCTCTGTAGTGGTCCTGACTGTTAAAGAACAGCATGAAAGCAGGCTAAAAAGGTATGTAGAGAAATAGATGGACCACAGTCAGTAATTGTAGAACTACAAAGTGTATCTATATGGTCTAAGTGGAGCTGATAAAATGGACAGTGAGTGTAGAAACAAGGAGGTGGTTTTAATGTTATGGCTGATCGGTGTATAGTAAATCACAAAGCATCACTCACCCATGTATCTACTTACTTCAATTCATAACAGCCAATCTACCTACTGGTGTGATGTGGGAAACACCCACCAGAGTACCCTGAGGTAATCAACACAGCACAACACAACATGCTTCCCCACTGTCACCCGCTTTTAAATTCATAAGATTGATTCTAACCAGTATAAAGAGGAGGGAAGTTTCCTGAAGTTCTAATAAACAGCCAGTACAGCAAGTACAGCAAGTGCAGCACTTCCACTGTGAATAATAAGCAATAAACAGCACTGCATTCAGCTGTTTCTACACCCCAGGGCTGCAGAAACAGCCCTGCATCTCTACAATCTGTACTGGTGCATTGCACATTATAGAGAGAAACGAAAACATCACAGGTAAAGGGCATTTTAATTTTAAGTCTGTGTCCTTATATTTATCTATTTAGAAATGTTTGGAGCCCTTTTAAATTTAAATTTTGACTCTATTAGAGGGACCCTCTTAACCTTGGGAAATTAAAGACGGTTTGCCAAGAGGAATGGGTCAAATAAAGGTTAAATAATAATGCTGCAAATAGTAAATAATCTCTCATCAAACACATCTTGTAAGTGATTTAACAGCAACCGGAAGGTGCACTTGTCAGTGCCGGTCCCAAGCCTGTATAAAAAACAAGGAGGACCAGAATGATACCAGAATGATCTGATGTATAACGTTTATCTATTCTCATATGTAGCCCATATGTAGCCCAGCATTGTCGCCCCTCAAAACCATTAATCAATTGAAAGGGAGTGGTGTACTATTCTCAGTACTGCAGTGACAGTGATTATGACGAGGTATTGTGTGTTATGGTATGTATGTAGCAGGTGCAGCAGTGTTGTTGGGATTTTTAAATACAGCTTGAACTTACTGATCAATAGATAGATGGATGGATTATACATATTCCACTATTTTATTGACTCTATTTACTGTACTTACACGGTACTGGAGCTGTTGTAACACCCGAATTTCCCTCATGGGGATCAATAAAGAAATCTTATCTTATCTTATTATCTTATCTTATTATCTTATCTTATTTGGCATCCGTTATAGGTGTACAGTAGATGTAGAGACTGGAGTCTCAATAGACACTTTTTGATCCCTTGTTGTTGTTTGCTTTATATTTTTGCTAACACTGTATATTGGTTCTAACTGGAGCTGCTGGACCCGGTTTGTTTCACAGAGCTCGATCTATAGTACCCCCCACACCTCCTCCAAATGCTTACACACATGAATTCACTCCCACAATGAGCAGTGATGTAGCTATTTAACTCACTACAGCTGAAGGTTAAGATTTTCCTCATGTTTTCTGGGAGCTTGCCTTTGTGAAACTTTTCTCCCAGAGTTAATTGAAAGTGAGGGCTGCGCTTTTGTGCTGACCGCTTTAATTTAGGTGAGTTTGCAGAGCTTTTTAACTCTAAATTTGTTTGAGAGGACAGCATTTTACTAACCAGATGTATACGTCTTTAATGATTAAATATCTGGTGTCTTTTAGAAGCATTTAACAACGATTTCTAGTGACTACTTTAATTACATAAATACATTTAATTACATAATAATTCTGATAACCCTCATTTAAATCCCTATAAATCTTCCCTACATTACAAGTATTATTATCATCAGTATTAAAACACTATCATTTGTTGTATTTAAGTTAAAGAATGTATTATTCACATGGATATCTAAAATACCTGATAGTTTAAAAAATATGTTACTTTATTTATTTATTTATTTATATTATTTTATTTTGACAATAAACACATGGCCGATGGCACGGTGGGTAGCACTGTCGCCTCACAGCAAGAAGGTCCTGGGTTCGATCCCCAGGTGGGGCGGTCCGGGTCCTTTCTGTGTGAAGTTTGCATGTTCTCCCTGTGTCTGCATGGGTTTCCTCGGGGAGCTCCGGTTTCCTCCTACAGCCCAAAAACATGCAGTCAGGTTAATTGGAGACACTGAGTTGCCTTATAGGTGACTGAGTGTGTGTATGTGTGTATGTTTGTTGCCCTGCGATGGACTAGTGCCCCGTCCAGGGTGTTACTGTGTGCCCTTTGAAAAGCTGAAATAGGATCCAGCCCCCCCCCCCCCCCCCCCCGTGACCCTAATTAAATAAGCGGTTAAAAAAGTGAGTGAGTGAGAATAAACACATGATTCTAGTGTAGTTGCTGTGGGTTCAGCATACAATGTTTAACCTGTATACAACAGGCACAAATAGGGAATGGTGCACACTGAAGGGTTTTATACATACTACCATTTGAGGTAGGTTGGGGCAGGTTAAGTTGGTAAGGAACTGGACTGCCCAGTGTAAAGCTATACAGGCATAGGGAGAACATTATAAACATCTCACGGACAGTGACACTTTTCTGCAAAATGTAATATCCAGTCCAATTTAAGTCCAGTCTAAATCTTTTAGGATGTTTCTGTATTAGTCAGTGTTCAGTCACATTCAGGTTAAAGCCTGTGTGTTCAGGGTAAAGCCTCACTATCTTTTTTGGCTGTAGAATCCACTGCATAATTGTATCATCTAACTGGTCGATTGTGAGTTAATGCACCCAGTGCCAGGACAGGCTTTCTTACCCAGTCAGAGTCTGCAGAGCCTCACAGCGTGTGACGGTAAACATGTTCAGTACATTAATTTAGTCTGATCTTATAGCATTTCACCATGCCTTGTTCAGCTACTTACAAAATAAAATGTGAGAATCACACAGACAGGCTCGGCACTCTGCCTCCCAAAGCACTTAGTCTCAATATAATTCAGTCTGATATGCTGGACTAAACTAACTTCAGCTCTACAGACTTCTTTTGAAGATAAGAGAAAAGCGTCTGTCTGTGTGCATCCTTTTGATCTGTGTTGTTTTTAATGTCGGTAATATTGTCTGTGTAGAATACATATCATCCAAATGTAATAGTAACAATATCAGCATTCATACATGCAATTCAGGAAATGGAAGATAATAAAAGTGCATATAAGCTTCTTTCTTTTTATTTTTTTATTTTCATCTTTTACTACTGCTTTATCCTGGTCATGGTCAATGCAGTAACACATCCCGGAAGGATGCCAATCCATCGCAGGGCCCCACTAGCACTGCTGGGGATTTGAACCCTGGATCCCAGCAGCAGCGGTCTAGTGCAATTTACCACAGTACACATAAGTAATAATTTAACAGTTACTGTCAATAAAAGCAGTGTTATAAGGGTTGATTTGTGTCCTTTTGTTAATAATGTGGATATAACATGTTTGTCATTCATAACCCAATTAGAATATATTTAAGCTTATTAATATTTCAATACAAATTTAACACAATGTTTTAGCTTTGTACATATAAGATTAATCTGATTGTACATTCCTTTTCTTGGTTATTTTCTGATTTTAAAAATACAATTTTTTGATAAATCACTAGACTGTGCCAGTGTTGTCGTGCTTTTAGCATGTTCTCCATGCTGCTATATTTCATGTATTTACTAATTCTAGGTTAAAAACTGTCCTGTTACTTTCAGTCCTGTTACTCATATACAGCTCATCTTCTACTTACACTTCCAAATACACATTCTGAGTAGTTAAGTGTGTGTGTGTGTGTGTGTGTGTGTGTGTGTGTGTGTGTGTGTGTGTGTGTGTGTGTGTGTGTGTGTTAGTAAATTGAAGTCAAGTAGTCGAGTCACTACATGCAAATGGCACCCATTCCGGCCCAAATATGTTCAAACAGCTTAACTGATGGTGGATATTTAAACAGCAATTACAGTTTTGATCAGTCAAATGTATTTGTATGGTGCTTTGTTCAACTTAACAGATGCAGGAACCTGTAATGAGCAAGATGAGGGCAACCGTGCCGTATAACAAAATGCCCTATGATATTATAAGGAAGACGCCTTGAGAGGAACCAGATTCACCAGGGACTCATCCTTCCTGGGTGGCCTGGAGGATATTATGAAGCCTTGGAATTATATTAAATAAACAGATACCGGATAAGTAAAATAATTAATTCATGAATTACTGTAAAATTAAAAGTTATTACAAATAAAATCATAAAGAAGGTCATTAGAATTTAGCGTCCTTGAGTGTCCATTCAGTCTGTGTTACAGTAGAGTCTGATAGAGAGTTTCTGGACATTGTAAGTGCAGTCCATGCAGATTCATGATGTCCAGCAGGGGCAGCATTTTTGGCACAGCTGCCTCAAACCTACAGACTTCAACCTCAGGAGGCTCAAACTGTACAAAACAGAAGATGATAAAATATGATATGAACAAAATAATGACCAGTAAATTAAGAATACAGAAATAACCTTCACAGTATTGTGGTTTAGTGGGTTTTCTAAGGCTTTAACTGTTCAGTAAAAGCAGGCTGTGCTGTAGCAGCAGAATAAATCTGAACAGGAGGTAAGAAGTTAATGACAAACGGTGCTTTGTAGACAAATGCTATGCTGTCATCACACCACTTCTCTCTAATGTGCTCGCACACATCCCAGAGAACTGAAAAATGGCATCAATTTATGAACATTTGAAAGACTTGAAAGTACAAGCTGTTTTCCACGTAATATAGTAGTTTAAATTACTTCAGGGTTAAACAGGGTGGGTTTAAAGAGAAAAACTTGGTGTGCAGCCTCTCTCTTCCATTTGCTTTGTGTGTGTGTGTGTGTGTGTGTGTGTGTGTGTGTGTGTGTGAGTGTGATGTAAATCAGCTGATATTTATGCATCTTTTCTACACACATAATATCTGCTTAATCTTCAGCACAACCACACAGACTCTGATCTGTATTACTGATTTATAATGGTCAGCTTTAATCACAGCGCCTAAGAGCCAGCGATAGATCACTGATGTTCCCAGAATGTGTTTCAAGGACTTTTTTTTTTAATGCCACTGATTTTAATCCATCTGCATAAGAGTTGGATGGAAAGTTTGACAGATCTGTTTTTAAGCATGTGTAATGTCACCTGCTGACATATTTTACACACAGTTTACTGCACTATTAATAAAATCCACTGCACTACACCAGCATATGTGTAGATATAAGTGTTTATATAGCCTCTCCTGAAAGCAGCGCTATTACACAAAGCTGAATTAATTAATGACACAAGTTTGGTGTAGAGATACGTTTTGTTACACAATCAAAAAAACTTCTTCAGTCTGAGCTGATGTTGAATACCCCAACCTTATATGCAGGTGATTTGCATAGCGACCGAAGCCGACTCATTGTATTAAAATGGATCCGGTGATCAGGTCCATATGCAAATCACAATGACCATTAATTACAATGGCCATGTGTGTCTTTCACATATGATTGGGGTATAGCTCCAATCACGGCGTTGTAAGATGGTGAGAGGGATGGTCGTTCCATCTGCACAAAGATGGCCTCTTTGACTCCTCGTTTCAAACCAGCGATCCTCCATGTCAAGGATCTGCACATCTTCATCATTAAATGAGTGGCCGCTGGCTTGCAGGTGAGTGTAAACTGCGGAGTCCTGGCCAGGAGAGGTCAAACTTCTATGTGTGGCCATCCGTTTCACCAGCGAATGTTTAGTTTCCCCAAAGAGAACTTAAGACTTATTGATTGTCAATCAGTCAGCAATTTTTTTGTTATTTTGTTATCACATTTTAAGAGCTGTAAATCTATTTCGTGGTTACAATATGCTTTGAAAACAAAAGAAGAAACAATTTAAATGTATTTATCAGGGGGATGTTTTTACTTTGCAGAATTTGGAGTTGTTTTTTTAAACCCATGCAAAAATATATAAGTTTGGCTAACATGGCTTTCTACTGACCCCTGACCTCCAAAACTTACAAAAATGTCAATGTCAGAATACAGATTTGAACTCTGTGCCTTTAACTGCTCAAGCAGCTTCTTTGTTTAAACCCCAATCCTTTTAAATGTGAAATTTCTCACCTTCTAATTGGTTTAAAGTCTTGATTAATATATTGTAAAAAAAACATAGATAGATGGATAGATAAATAGCATAATAATAGAAACATATTTATCTATGATTAATATATGATTATAACTATAGCTATTTACATATATGGAATTATGTCTATGTACATAGTACTATATACATAACAGCAATAATAATAATAATGTATTGTGTTATGTATTATAATAATAACAGTAATAATAACAATGTTTAAATAAATAACTATACAACTGTAACTATGTGTAAAAACGCTGCTAAATAAGTATACATATGTGGGTATGTATAGTTGCATACTAGTACTGAATCTAGTACTAACTGTTTGTATTATTTGTTGTGTATAGGGCCTTGATACTTTAATTAAAAGCAGATAGAGATAGATAGATAGATAGATAGATAGATAGATAGATAGATAGATAGATAGACAGACAGACAGACAGACAGACAGACAGACAGACAGACAGACAGACAGACAGACAGACAGACAGACAGACAGACAGAAACATTGTGCAAAAAAAGAGAATAATAGTAACATATACACTATATTTATGATTAATATATGATTATAACTATAGCTATTTACATATATGAAATTATGTCTATGTACGTAGTACTACTGTATATACATAATAGCAATAATAATAATGATATGAATATAAATAGGATTAGTTATGTATGTATTATAATAATAACAACAATAATAACAATGTGTAAATAAATAACGATACAACTGTAAGTATAACTGTGTAAAGCCGCTGCTAAATAACTATACATACAGTGTATCACAAAAGTGAGTACACCCCTCACATTTCTGCAGATATTTAAGTATATCTTTTCATGGGACAACACTGACAAAATTACACTTTGACACAATGAAAAGTAGTCTGTGTGCAGCTTATATAACAGTGTAAATTTATTCTTCCCTCAAAATAACTCAATATACAGCCATTAATGTCTAAACCACCGGCAACAAAAGTGAGTACACCCCTAAGAGACTACACCCCTAAATGTCCAAATTGAGCACTGCTTGTCATTTTCCCTCCAAAATGTCATGTGATTTGTTTGTGTTACTAGGTCTCAGGTGTGCATAGGGAGCAGGTGTGTTCAATTTAGTAGTACAGCTCTCACACTCTCTCATACTGGTCACTGAAAGTTCCAACATGGCACCTCATGGCAAAGAACTCTCTGAGGATCTTAAAAGACGAATTGTTGCGCTACATGAAGATGGCCAAGGCTACAATAAGATTGCCAACACCCTGAAACTGAGCTGCAGCACAGTGGCCAAGATCATCCAGCGTTTTAAAAGAGCAGGGTCCACTCAGAACAGACCTCGCGTTGGTCGTCCAAAGAAGCTGAGTGCACGTGCTCAGCGTCACATCCAACTGCTGTCTTTGAAAGATAGGCGCAGGAGTGCTGTCAGCATTGCTGCAGAGATTGAAAAGGTGGGGGGTCAGCCTGTCAGTGCTCAGACCATACGCCGCACACTACATCAAATTGGTCTGCATGGCTGTCACCCCAGAAGGAAGCCTCTTCTGAAGTCTCTACACAAGAAAGCCCACAAACAGTTTGCTGAAGACATGTCAACAAAGGACATGGATTACTGGAACCATATCCTATGGTCTGATGAGACCAAAATTAATTTGTTTGGTTCAGATGGTCTCAAGCATGTGTGGCGGCAATCAGGTGAGGAGTACAAAGATAAGTGTGTCATGCCTACAGTCAAGCATGGTGGTGGGAATGCCATGGTCTGGGGCTGCATGAGTGCAGCAGGTGTTGGGGAGTTACATTTCATTGAGGGACACATGAACTCCAATATGTACTGTGAAATACTGAAGCAGAGCATGATCCCCTCCCTCCGGAAACTGGGTCGCAGGGCAGTGTTCCAGCATGATAATGACCCCAAACACACCTCTAAGACGACCACTGCTTTATTGAAGAGGCTGAGGGTAAAGGTGATGGACTGGCCAAGCATGTCTCCAGACCTAAACCCAATAGAACATCTTTGGGGCATCCTCAAGCGGAAGGTGGAGGAGCGCAAAGTCTCGAATATCCGCCAGCTCCGTGATGTCGTCATGGAGGAGTGGAAAAGCATTCCAGTGGCAACCTGTGAAGCTCTGGTAAACTCCATGCCCAGGAGAGTTAAGGCAGTTCTGGGAAATAATGGTGGCCACACAAAATATTGACACTTCAGGAACTTTCACTAAGGGGTGTACTCACTTTTGTTGCCGGTGGTTTAGACATTAATGGCTGTATATTGAGTTATTTTGAGGGAAGAATAAATTTACACTGTTATATAAGCTGCACACAGACTACTTTTCATTGTGTCAAAGTGTCATTTTGTCAGTGTTGTCCCATGAAAAGATATACTTAAATATCTGCAGAAATGTGAGGGGTGTACTCACTTTTGTGATACACTGTATGTGGGTCTGTATAGTTGCATACTAGTACTAAATCTAGTACTAACTGTTTTATTATTTGCTGTGTATAGGGCCTCGATACTTTAATTAAAAGCAAATAAACATAAATTTGATTGATTTGAATGTAAACATTGGTAGATAAACCACACTATAAAGATTTTATGTAAAGATGTAAAGAAAGTATTAAAGATTATTTTAAAGAGCAAAAGGCAGGCATTATTTTAGTCACAAATCCTTGTGGAACTTGGGGTTGAATAATAGCGCACACAGATATTTGTCAAGAAGACTAGATGTTGTTGTTCATTGTAAAAATTGCTTGTATGTATCAATAAATCAACTCTTTCTCTGTTTACTGAGGCTTCTTGTGTGTAACAAACGTGATAGAAATATAAGAAAGGTCATAAGTGAATGCTAAACATGTTGATTTTATCCATTTTCATGCTTCATTATAGAAGGACAGCTTTTTAAACCATTTATTCATTCAGCCTAAAGCATAAAACAGTAAACTTTAGATAAAGTCTGGGTAAGGTTTCTGTCTGCTCCAGGATTAAGAACTATAGGGTTCTCAGACTATATACTGTACATGCTCTGGAGACATAGCTTCTTATTATTAACTTTTTATCAGAAAGTGGAATTAATCAGAAAGAACTTTAAAAGTTTAATAATCAGTATGCATAGAAAAATCACATTCCACAAAGTGGTTATTTTAGGCTTTTATTTCACAGGTTCACTGCACATCTGTTAGTTACTGATTTGCATATTTCACATAAAAAGTCTTTAGTTTAAACACTCATTACAAAGTTCTGTTTAAAGAAGTGGCAGCCTAGTGGTTATAGCTGTATGTTACCAACTGGAAGGTTGTGGGTTTGGATCCTGGCTCTGCCATGCAGCCACTGTTGAGCCCTTAAATATGGCCCTTAACCTCTCAGCTTCAGGGATGCTGTACAATAGCACCAAAGAAGCTGGATTATGCAGAATAAAAGCATTTCATTGTACTGTTCATATTTATGTATACAGTGTATCACAAAAGTGAGTACACCCCTCACATTTCTGCAAATATTTTATTATATCTTTTAATGGGACAACACTATAGAACTAAAACTTGGATATAACTTAGAGTAGTCAGTGTACAACTTGTATAGCAGTGTAGATTTACTGTCTTCTGAAAATAACTCAACACACAGCCATTAATGTCTAAATGGCTGGCAACATAAGTGAGTACACCCCACAGTGAACATGTCCAAATTGTGCCCAAAGTGTCAATATTTTGTGTGACCACCATTATTATCCAGCACTGCCTTAACCCTCCTGGGCATGTAATTCACCAGAGCTGCACAGGTTGCTACTGGAATCCTCTTCCACTGCTCCATGATGACATCACGGAGCTGGTGGATGTTAGACACCTTGAACTCCTCCACCTTCCACTTGAGGATGCGCCACAGGTGCTCAATTGGGTTTAGTCCATCACCTTTACCTTCAGCTTCCTCAGCAAGGCAGTTGTCATCTTGGAGGTTGTGTTTGGGGTCGTTATCCTGTTGGAAAACTGCCATGAGGCCCAGTTTTCGAAGGGAGGGGATCATGCTCTGTTTCAGAATGTCACAGTACATGTTGGAATTCATGTTTCCCTCAATGAACTGCAGCTCCCCAGTGCCAGCAACACTCATGCAGCCCAAGACCATGATGCTACCACCACCATGCTTGACTGTAGGCAAGATACAGTTGTCTTGGTACTTCTCACCAGGATGCCGCCACACATGCTGGACACCATCTGAGCCAAACAAGTTTATCTTGGTCTCGTCAGACCACAGGGCATTCCAGTAATCCATGTTCTTGGACTGCTTGTCTTCAGCAAACTGTTTGCGGGCTTTCTTGTGCGTCAGCTTCCTTCTGGGATGACGACCATGCAGACCGAGTTGATGCAGTGTGCGGCGTATGGTCTGAGCACTGACAGGCTGACCTCCCACGTCTTCAACCTCTGCAGCAATGCTGGCAGCACTCATGTGTCTATTTTTTAAAGCCAACCTCTGAATATGACGCCGAACACGTGGACTCAACTTCTTTGGTCGACCCTGGCGAAGCCTGTTCCGAGGAAACCTGTCCTGGAAAACCGCTGTATGACCTTGGCCACCATGCTGTAGCTCAGTTTCAGGGTGTTAGCAATCTTCTTATAGCCCAGGCCATCTTTGTGGAGAGCAACAATTCTATTTCTCACATCCTCAGAGAGTTCTTTGCCATGAGGTGCCATGTTGAATATCCAGTGGCCAGTATGAGAGAATTGTACCCAAAACACCAAATTTAACAGCCCTGCTCCCCATTTACACCTGGGACCTTGACACATGACACCAGGGAGGGACAACGACACATTTGGGCACAATTTGGACATGTTCACTGTGGGGTGTACTCACTTATGTTGCCAGCTATTTAGACATTAATGGCTGTGTGTTGAGTTATTTTCAGAAGACAGTAAATCTACACTGCTATACAAGCTGTACACTGACTACTCTAAGTTATATCCAAGTTTCATGTCTATAGTGTTGTCCCATGAAAAGATATAATGAAACATTTGCAGAAATGTGAGGGGTGTACTCACTTTTGTGATACACTGTATATGTATGACAAATAAAGGCAATCCACAGGCCCTGCTTTATAATTGATCATTATTATTACATAGAATTGTTCTTCAAGAGCTTTATAATGACACCATTCCAGCTGACACTTGACATGTTGAACTTCTATTTAAAGCATAATGCTTTTGTAATTGGAGCAGTAACAACAATTACACTTCACCATCCAGCATTCACATAAACACATCTGACTACAGGTGGCTAACATACTACTAATTATAATGTTTCTTGAAGTAGAAATAATGGTCTACATCAGTTTTTTTTATACTCTGGTCCCAAAGTTTATGTAAAGGAAAATCTCAAAGCTACAGCAAGCAATAACATTGAGGCATATTTTGGAAAATGTCCCTTCCTGCCTTCCGGTCAGCATAATAATGACCCATGTGCATAAAGAAACTGTCATGTTTAAGGTCAGTGCTCTGTGCAGGCCAGACGATCTCCACCAGTCTTATCCTATAGTTTTTAAATGATGTGAATTAGAATGCAGGCTGTGAGCCAGATCTTATTGACCAACGTCAGCGTCTGATCTCACTTTTGCTCTTGAGGCTGACTGAAAGTGAAACCCCACAGTCATGTTTATATCTGACCAAATGTCAGGTGTCCACAAACTTGGGAAATACTTTCCCATCCAAATCGTATGAGGGAACCATGTGTTAGATGTTTTCTCATGCTAAGAAGCTTCTTACATTTGGGTGCCCAGGTGGCGTAGCGGGATATTCCGCTAGTACACCAGCTCTGAGATTCTGAACTCCTCGGTTCGAAACTTGCCGTTGCCACCAGTCGGCTGGGCGCCATCTAGCGAGCATAATTGGCAGTGCCTGCAGCAGACACGGTTCTGCTAGGGTGGGATGACCGGACTATGTGGGCGGGGTCTTCAAACGCTTTGTAAGGACCCTGATTAGCAGATAGAGGCGCCTGCGCAGAATGCAAAGGGCTGCATGCGGGTCGGAGGAGGCGTGAGCAGCAATATACCCACCTCGACTGAAATCAAGGATCCCCCAGCAGCGGAAGACAAATTGACGACGCTAAAATGGGAGAAAATGCATCAATAAAATAGGAAAAAAAGAAGCTTCTTTTATTTGGAATTTATTGCCTGCAACACACAAGTGTAACATGTAGGCGTCCCATTACTTTCGTCCATGCAGTGTAGTTTGCATACACACATAGATTATTACATGTTATCTCCTACACACTAACGATCTGTTTGGTACATTTTCACCAGCACGGCCTGCAGGATATTAGATTAGATACAGTGAATCCCCGTGGAAGCGCTGTATTGACCTAATTAGCTGGCAGATGTGGGGGGTCGATTCTGTGCATAAAAGGTTTGACAAATAAGGATGCTGCTTCTGATAACTATGATAGCTTTAAAGATTTCCACCATTTAGCTCGGCTAATTACATTTTGTTCTAATCTGCTTTATTAGTGTAAAGCAGTGTAGCGGTGTAGGTTTATTTACCGTGATCTATCGGGAGTTTTACATCAGCCTGTTCTTACAATAACTACTGAGGAATTATAATATTATAGTGTTTTTTATGATTATTCATTAAGTTCAAAAATAACTTCAGTTTGATGTATGTTTGAATAGAATTGCTAGATGTACATATTGTTGAATGACAAACCTGGACTAATATATTCCACATTTTAGAATCTTATACAATCTTATAATGTCCTTATTATAGGGATCACATGTCCTTTCATGTAGACTCTCATTGTTAGTTCACCTCACAGCTTTGTAATGAGGGATGGCCATGGCAAAAGCTTGATTCTGTGTTCATAAAACCCTGTTACATTTACATTATTATGTTGTATTTTGTCTCAAACCAGTTCAACTATCCTCCAGTTTTGATGATATTTTGAAGATAGTGGCCTTACAGTGGCTGGTCGGCTCTCTGAACTGTGCCAGTTCCTACAGAAGGAAGGTTTAAAAGGCTAACAGCATGGTGTGAAAGCAACTACTGACCAGTGATATATCAATAAGACTAAAAAAGGTTATAAAGGATTTTAGGTCTCAGATAAAATTGACCCCTCGTCCCAAGCTACTCCCAACTTGGCTACTCAAAATTGGGAGTAAATATTAAAATGATTGTGTGGTGCTGTGCTATGTACTGACACCCTGGACGGGGCGCCAGTCCATCACAGGGCATACACACATACACACTCCCATTCACGTATAGGGCAATTCAGTGTCTCCAATTAACCTGGCTGCATATTTTTGGACTGTGTGAGGAAACCGGAGCTACCGGAGGAAACCCACACAGACATGAGGAGAACATGCAAACTGCACAGAAAGGACCCGGACTGCCCCGCCTGGGGATTGAACCCAGGACCTTCTTGCTGTGAGGAAACAGTGCTACCCATAGAACCACCATGTTGCCCATCTTTTTATTTAGTATCTGTTAATTAAATTTTATGTTTACGTTTTCGGCATTTAGCGGATGCTTTTATCAAAAGCGACTTACAGTACTGTGACAGTAAACAGTCTAAGCAATTAAGGGTTAAGGGCCTTGCTCAAGGGCCCAAAATTGGCAACCTGGCAGTGGTGGGGCTTGAACTGCAACCTTCTGATTACTAGTCCAGTAGCCCAATTTTAGTTTAGTTAACTAAACGGTGGCTAAGTGAGTAGCAATTTCGCCTTACATCAAGAAGGTCCTGGGTTCGATCCCCAGGCAGGGTGGTCTGGGTCCTTTCTGTGTGGAGTTTGCATGTTCTTCCCGTGTCTGTGTGGGTTTCCTCCGGGTGCTCCGGTTTCCTCTCACAGTCCAAAGACATGCAAGTGAGTTGAATTGGAGATACAAAATTGTCCATGCCTGTGTTTGATATAACCTCGTGAACTGATGAATCTTGTGTAATGAGTAACTACCGTTCCTGTCATGAATGTAACCAAAGTGTAAAACATGACGGTAAAATCCTAATAAACAAACAAACAATTAACTGAAATATCCACTTGGATACCCAAAAAGGGCGTGTCCTTCTTGAGTCTGTTTCATATGAAAGTATAATTTTTACAATACTTAGTGTTATAAGTATTGTCCTCGCCTTTATCTTGTTAGCCTTGTTATTGGTTTTGAACCTGGATTCTGTGAGGTTGCTTAGATAAAATGTTATTTATAAAAATAAATGAATTCAACTTCTAAAGTCTGTAATGTAAACCCTTAAATAAATAGTTCTATAGAATTCAATACCCATAAACCCTCATCTGGAATCCTTATTCTTGCATTATGGTTTCTTGCATCTGTTATTTGCTGCATAGTTTCACTGCATCAATGCTGTTTGACTCTTTGACATTCTTCACTTGAGCCCTACTGCACCACTTTTCTGCTCTTATTGTGTTCCACTTCCCCCTCATTGTGTCTTTCTGACCACTACTCAAAAACCCCACAGCTGATATCATTGCATAATGTCACTGCATAATTCATTTCTTGTTTCTGGGAAAGTTCAGCTCTCCCACTGCTGTAGTTTTCCTGGGCTCACTAGTTCTACTGGTGAAATATTAATAACAGATATGACCTCAAACCCACACTGGAACAAATTGCTATTTCCTGTCTGATTTAGATACCTCCCGTTATTTCTTTTCAAGCGTGAGACACATAAATGCACGCTCGGTCAGCTGTCACTTTTAAATGTAACATATGTGCTACATATGGTAATGAATTATTGATCATAATAAATTAAACAGTGTGGATTGATTATCATAGATCAAACTGTGCAGTGTAGGATAAAAAAATACATCTCACTGTTCATTACAATATTATTGATTGTTGTGGTCTTCATGCATATTAATCTTGTGCACACTCTGTAATTTTAAGCCCAATTTTCTACTCTACTTGGTGCAGGCCAATCATGAGCACTCACATAGAGCTCTCCCAAATAAAAAGAAGAGTGAAACAGAGCTAATAATGGGTCTGGAGTGTATTACAGGGTGTATTACCTATTTTTGAATTGCATATAGTGTAATGTCACATTTGAGTGGCCTATATGATCACCCCAGGAGTTTGTCTGTTAAGGACTCTATATACAGTATATATACAGTATATATGCACCGATCAGGCATAGAATTATGACCACCTCCATGTTTCTACACTCACTGTCCATTTTATTAGCTCCACTTACCATATAGAAGCACTTTATAGTTCTACAATTACTAACTGTAGTCCATCTATTTCTCTCAGTGATTCTGAGCACTGCAGTGATACTGACATGGTGGTGGTGTGTTAGTGCTAGTATGAGTGTATTAGACACAGCAGCGCTGCTGGAGTTTTTAAATACCTTGTCCACTCACTGTCCACTCTATTAGCCACTCCTGCCTAGTTGGTCCACCTTGTAGATGTAAAGTCAGAGACGATCGCTCATCTATTGCTGCTGTTTTAGTTGGTCATCTTCTAGACCTTCATCAGTGGTCACAGGGCGCTGCTCACGGGGTGCTGTTGGCTGGATATTTTTGGTTGGTGAACTATTCTCAGTTCAGCAGGGACAGTGAGGTATTTAAAAACTCCATTAGCGCTGCTGTTTCTGATCCACTCATACCAGCACAACACACACTAACACACCACCACCATGTCAGTGGTGTATATATACAGGGGTTGGACAATGAAACTGAAACACCTGGTTTTAGACCACAATAATTTATTAGTATGGTGTAGGGCCTCCTTTTGCAGCCAATACAGCGTCAATTCGTCTGGGAAATGACATATACAAGTCCTGCACAGTGGTCAGAGGGATTTTAAGCCATTCTTCTTGCAGGATAGTGGCCAGGTCACTACGTGATGCTGGTGGAGGAAAACGTTTCCTGACTCGCTTCTCCAAAACACCCCAAAGTGGCTCAATAATATTTAGATCTGGTGACTGTGCAGGCCATGGGAGATGTTCAACTTCACTTTCATGTTCATCAAACCAATCTTTCACCAGTCTTGCTGTGTGTATTGGTGCATTGTCATCCTGATGCACGGCACCGCCATTGGATGCACATGGTCCTCCAGAATGGTTCGGTAGTCCTTGGCAGTGACGCGCCCATCTAGCACAAGTATTGGGCCAAGGGAATGCCATGATATGGCAGCCCAAACCATCACTGATCCACCCCCATGCTTCACTCTGGGCATGCAACAGTCTGGGTGGTACGCTTCTTTGGGGCTTCTCCACACCGTAACTCTCCCGGATGTGGGGAAAACAGTAAAGGTGGACTCATCAGAGAACAATACATGTTTCACATTGCCCACAGCCCAAGATTTGCGCTCCTTGCACCATTGAAACCGACGTTTGGCATTGGCACGAGTGACCAAAGGTTTGGCTATAGCAGCCCGGCCGTGTATATTGACCCTGTGGAGCTCCCGACGAACAGTTCTGGTGGAAACAGGAGAGTTGAGGTGCACATTTAATTCTGCCGTGATTTGGGCAGCCGTGGTTTTATGTTTTTTGGATACAATCCGGGTTAGCACCCGAACATGCCTTTCAGACAGCTTCCTCTTGCATCCACAGTTAATCCTGTTGGATGTGGTTTGTCCTTCTTGGTGGTATGCTGACATTACCCTGGATACCGTGGCTCTTGATACATCACAAAGACTTGCTGTCTTGGTCACAGATGCGCCAGCAAGACATGCACCAACAATTTGTCCTCTTTTGAACTCTGGTATGTCACCCATAATGTTGTGTGCATTGCAATATTTTGAGCAAAACTGTGCTCTTACCCTGCTAATTGAACCTTCACACTCTGCTCTTACTGGTGCAATGTGCAATTAATGAAGATTGGCCACCAGACTGGTCCCTGTGGTTTTTCTTAATTTTTTTTTAATTTTCTACATTGTAGATTAATACTAAAGACATCCAAACTATGAAGGAACACATATGGAATTATGTAGTAAACAAAAAAGTGTTAAACAAACCAGAATATGTTTTATATTTTAGATTCTTCAAAGTAGCTATATTTTGCTTTAATGACAGATTTGCACACTCTTTGAAATTTTCTCAACCAGCTTTATTAGGTTTCCACCTGGAATGGTTTTCAATGAATGTTTGTGCCTTGTCTAGAGTGAATTTTTGTAATTTGTTGCTTTTTTAATGTGTTTGAGACCATCAGTTGGGTTGTGCAGAGGTAGAGTTGGTAAAATATAAAACATATTCTGGTTTGTTTAACACTTTTTGGTTCACTACATAATTCTTCATAGTTTGGATGTCTTCAGTATTAATTTACAATGTAGAAAATAAAAATAATCAAGAAAAAACATTGAAGAGAAGGTGTGTCCAAACTTTTTCCTGGTGTGTCCAAACTTTTGGCCTGTACTGTATATATATATATATATATATATATATATATATATATATATATATATATATATATATATATATATGTGTGTATACGGGCTGGAAAGGACTTAATGAGGTCCTGGTAGGTTGTCACAGGTATCTGGAGCCGTGCTGACTGCAGTGCATCCCACAGCTGCTGTAGGGGGCATGGAGGAGGATCCATAGAGCAAACATGACGTTTGAGGAGATCCCACAAATGCTCCACTGAGTTCAAGTCTGGGAAATTATGGAGCCAGGGAAGCACTTGGAAGTGTAGGTCATGTTCTTCCGACCAAAGTCGGACTTTCTAGTTGTGTGACGTCGCATTGTCTTGCTAGAAGATCCTATCCGCCCCAGAGAAGACAATTTTACCCATGGTACTTTTACCCATGTAGTATATATACTGTACATATATGGGTAATATACCTATATATATAAAAAGAGAGAGAAAGAGACTATAAATAAATGAAGCTGTTTTCAATGCAATAGATCTGCACTACTAACCTACAAAAGATCTACATGAGGGGAAATTCTCCTGTAAAAGTCTCGCATGTTCAAAGAAATCATTCCTCCGAGAGCGTGCAAACAGATTGAGGGGTTTTTCAGAAGCAATTAGAATTTTAGGGACAACGGGTTATTAAATATTCAGCTTTATTCACATGCTTGATGTGTTCATGTTCATATCAAACCCCCTGTGAGGACGTGGTGAAGACAATAAATTTGTTATTGTGAACTGCTCCACGACATGCATGCAGATCTGCAGTGTATTCATTCTGCCTCTGATTATTTCAGTCTGTACCGTTACCACAAGTATTTCCAAAATTGGCTCATTTTCATTATTAGGGCAGAGTGACACAGCTGCTGTAATCCAGAACACTTAGTCCCGGCAACCCGCTGTCAATTAGTGCCAATCATTAAAGGTTGGTGTTCAGGTATACATGACAAGTACCTGACATGATCCTGCATTACATTTTCTGAAAGCTTCATTTAAACTGCGTCAACTGTCCAAGCAATTCATGTCAATGGACGTCAAGTAAATTAAATGCCGACTGTGTAAAGCTGACATAATGTCTGAGTGGCTAGATATAAATAGATAGAGTGGACACGGTATTTAAAAACTCCAGCAGCGCTGCTGTGTCTGATCCACTCATACCAGCACAACACACACTAACACACCACCACCATGTCAGTGTCACTGCAGTGCTGGGAATGATCCACCACCCAAATAATACCTGCTCTGTAGTATTTCTGTGGGGGTCCTGACCATTGAAGAACAGAGTGAAAGGGGGCTAACAAAGCATGCAGAGAAACAGATGGACTACAGTCAGTAATTGTAGAACTACAAAGTGCTTCTATATGGTAAGAGGAGCTGATAAAATGGACAGTATGTGTAGAAACAATGAGGTGGTTTTAATGTTATGGCTGATCGGTGTATTTTACTTCATACACCTTTTAGGAATGGATGTGGCTGAAACATCTGAACTTAATAATTAGGATGGGTGTCCACATAAGTTTGGTCACATTAAGTATAAGTACACTGAGCTCCAGAGTTCTGGCATTATAGTGTAATGGGAGAAAACAACACGAGTGTTTGCACTTTTGAAACGTTCAGATCCGTGTGTATTTGTGGAATGTGCTGACAACATCGGCCCTATAAACCCAGCACACAGATCTCGGTGACTTTCTCTCTTTGTCTTCTCGGTTCCACTGGGTGCTGTCAAATCCCCTTTAAGAGTGTCTGATCAGCACACATCTGTACTCCGACCAGGGAGCAGCTTCTCTGAATTATTCAGTCTCAGTCAAGGCGCTGGCTTTTAATGGGCAGATATTGAGGCCGAGGACAGGTACAGCGGATTCTTGGGGTCTCAGAGGAGCAATGAAGGAGCTATATTAACTCCGGAAAATGCTGTCTCATGGCTTTTCCTGCAAAGTTGTCTCCTTCACAGTAAAGTCCATGCAAGCACATAGGGGTTAGGCTTTATTTGGGTTATAACTCATCCGGTCGACAGAAGTGTGAGCCAACGCTTCTCATGTGCACATGTGCATTATTGCATGATATTGTGGAATGTTCATGGATGCATTATGATTCCAGTAAAAGCCATTGCAGCTTTAAATATTATAACGGTTCCATTTCTTAAATACGCAGTTTAATTATTAAGTGTTTAAATTATTATTAAGTGTTATAAAGTCATACAGGATTAATCAGCAAGTTACAAAACTTTAATGAACAGTGTATACAGTGAAACCTCGATTTAACAGATTTCAGATTTAACGGACCTCCATTTAACAGATTTTAGATTTAACAGACCTCCATTTAACAGATTTCAAATTTAACAGACCTCCATTTAACAGATTTTAGATTTAACAGACCTCCATTTAACGGACTTCAGATTTAACGGATTTCAGATGTAACGGACCTCTATTTAACAGATTTCAGATTTAACAGACCTCCATTCAACAGATTTCAGATTTAACAGACCTCCATTCAACAGATTTCAGATTTAACAGACCTCCATTTAACAGATTTCAGATTTAACAGACCTCTATTTAACAGATTTCAGATTTAACAGACCTCCATTTAACAGATTTCAGATTTAACAGACCTCCATTTAACAGATTTCAGATTTAACAGACCTCCACTTAACAGATTTCAGATTTAACAGACCTCCATTTAACAGATTTCAGATTTAACAGACCTCTATTTAACAGATTTTAGATTTAACAGACCTCCATTCAACAGATTTCAGATTTAACAGACCTCCATTTAACAGATTTCAGATTTAACAGACCTCTATTTAACGGATTTCAGATTTAACGGACCTCCATTTAACAGATTTCAGATTTAACAGACCTCCATTTAACAGATTTCAGATTTAACAGACCTCTATTCAACAGATTTCAGATTTAACAGACCTCCATTTAACAGATTTCAGATTTAACAGACCTCCATTTAACAGATTTCAGATTTAACAGACCTCTATTTAACGGATTTCAGATTTAACGGACCTCCATTTAACAGATTTCAGATTTAACAGACCTCCATTTAACAGATTTCAGATTTAACAGACCTCTATTCAACAGATTTCAGATTTAACAGACCTCCATTTAACAGATTTCAGATTTAACAGACCTCCATTTAACAGATTTCAGATTTAACAGACCTCTATTCAACAGATTTCAAATTTAACAGACCTCCATTTAACGGATTTCAGATTTAACAGACCTCCATTCAACAGATTTCAGATTTAACAGACCTCCATTCAACAGATTTCAGATTTAACAGACCTCCATTTAACAGATTTCAAATTTAACAGACCTCCATTTAACAGATTTCAGATTTAACAGACCTCCATTCAACAGATTTCAGATTTAACAGACCTCCATTCAACAGATTTCAGATTTAACAGACCTCCATTCAACAGATTTCAGATTTAACAGACCTCCATTTAACGGATTTCAGATTTAACAGACCTCCATTCAACAGATTTCAGATTTAACAGACCTCCATTCAACAGATTTCAGATTTAACCGACCTCCATTCAACAGATTTCAGATTTAACAGACCTCCATTCAACAGATTTCAGATTTAACAGACCTCTATTTAACGGATTTCAGATTTAACGGACCTCCATTCAACAGATTTCAGATTTAACGGACCTCCATTTAACGGATTTCAGATTTAACGGACCTCCATTTAACGGATTTCAGATTTAACGGACCTCCATTTAACAGAATTAAACAAAATCTGGAGAACCGATTGTTTAAAATTCCCCTGAGAAGCGTACCAATACCAGCAGTTCAGTAATCGTCCGCTAGCCGGCGCAAGTCTCTCTGTTATCTCTGTTTTAATGTTATGACTGATCAGTGTAAATGGTACTCTAAACTAGGACATTGGTATGAATAACTGCCCTATGATGGAATGGCATCCTGTCTAGTATTCACAGGGCTGCAGATCCAATGCAAACCTTGACCATGTGACTAAAAAATAATATGCATGTGTAATAGCTTCCTAACACCTTATTTAGGATGTAATTTAGGATGTATCTACAGTTTTCTCTGTTTCTATTATTGTCTATTTCAAGCTATTTATTCATTCATTAATTATTCATCATCATTCATTCATAACTGCTTGATCTGATGATGTCTGGAACTCGTGTGGAAACACTAACCCAAACAGACACAGTGCATTGCATCAGTCTATTACATGGAATTACACATTACCCACTCACTTGTCCTCTCATATTAAGAGGTAGACAATTCATCTACTGGTATGTTTTTGGTGGAAATATGGAAGAGGAACGCAGTGTACCCAATAAAACCCAAACTGACAAAATAAAAATGTGACTGGAGCTAACGTTTCAAACTAGGTCTATAAAAAGCACTCTACACCAACATGGCCCAAACATATTTTTATTTAACATTCTTATAAAATAGAGAAAGTTACACACAGAAAATACACTGTCCTTTCTTTTTCTGTCATTCTCTCATTTATTTTTCATTCTTCAAGTGTTTTTCAGTTGCAAGCCAGTAATTGTAATTGAGTTCATCTCTTGAAAGCCAGCGTTATGTGCATTATGGCTAACTGTTTATTATTTCTTTTTCAGCCGGCCTGGGATTAAATCTGCAGAAGATATGAGGTACAAACAACACGATGTAGCAGTAAGAACATTAAGTTAATGGAGTGAATAGAGTCATTGTGTCCCTTATTAAAATGCATACAATTTCTCTCCAAACATTATCACTTAAACAGCCCATTATTATTTGGACTGTATTATTTATTACTTCTGCAACATTAAGGTCATTGCAGTCATGTTTACACTGCAGTAAAAAGTGAGGTCACTTTAATAAATCCTTTTTTCATCATTTAATCATTCCCAGAACAAACCTGGTCTGTTTTTATACTTGGTTTTAAACTCCATACACACTGTACCTGCGGCGAGGCGACATCAGTCTGAACAGCAAGATCGGAAATGATGAGACTTTTACATCAGTTTAAGACTGCGTTCACACTGCAAGAATTCATTTCCATGGTCATAATAGCATTTTAATGTGCTTATTATCTACTGAACAGATTGTGCTCCTAAACCAACCTGCATGTGTACAGTCACACTCATCTAAGATTAATTATAGACCAAACATTCTCTAAATACAAATGTTCAGGACTGGAAGTACTTAGTAATTAATTATCCTTACATATTTGACAGCAATAATACACATCTCCACAGTTGTGTAAGATTCTGTTTTCTCTTTTATTTACAGCGTAAATCTTATAAACCTGCTTTTTAACAGACTGGGTACACATTCCAACAAAAATCACTTAAATATCTTGTTTCAAGATTCCTGAGAAGAGTGGAGACTGTTATAGCCACCCAAGTGGTGGTGGAGTATCACAATATAATAATGCCCATGGATTTGAAATGGAATGTCCTAGAAGTCAGTGGTCTAAGCTATAGTTTTTATTTATTTATTTACTTATTTATTCATGTATTTATTTATTTACTTACTTATTTACTTATTTATTTATTTACTTATTTGTTTATTTACTTATTTTTTTATTTACTTATTTATTTATTAACTTATTTATTTTTCTATTTATTCATTTATTTACTTCTTTACTTATTTATTTACTTCTTTACTTATTTATTTATTTACTTATTTATTTACTTATTTATTTATTTATTATTTATTTACTTATTTATTTACTTATTTATTTATTTATTTATTATTATTTAGTATTTATTTATTTCTTTTTACATATTTACATAAAATATCAGTCTCACACATTGCTGTAGAAAATGATCGACAATTGCAGAAAATAATATACGCTTTTTATTTCTTGTTTCAGCAGAATGGCAACATGTCCATATACTTTTGGCATACTAGTGAAAGCTACAGTTTTGCATATTCACATTTAAATTCACAGAACTTATAGTCGAATTAATTGTCACGAATTAAGCCTCTTGCTGCTCCTGGAGCTCAGGTTGATGTGCCACACCCCTCTCTCAAGGAGCACATGTTGGAGGTTGTTTGGTTATGGGATAAGTCAACGCCCCCTCAATTGTGATTGGTCAGTGAAGCTAATGATCCACAGCTGCTCCTCATTTCAGGTATAATTTAAAGAAGCAGCTGTGGATCCCTTAGTGGAGATTATTTTTGGCTTGTGCTCGTGCTCTTCAGGCTCATGGTCTTCAGGCTCATGGTCTTCGAGCTCTTGCTCTTCGAGCTCTTGCTCTTCGAGCTCTTGCTCTTCGAGCTCTTGCTCTTCGAGCTCTTGCTCTTCGAGCTCTTGCTCTTCGAGCTCTTGCTCTTCGAGCTCTTGCTCTTCGAGCTCTTGCTCATGGTCTTGCTCAAGCTAAGAAGTCTTGTTTGTGTATAGCTTTAGCATTGTTCAGGTTTTTAATTTTGTGTTAGCTGGTGTTAGCTTAGCTTAGGGTTTAGGTTATGTGTTTAGTATTAGCATTTAGCTTAGCATTTAGTTTAGGTCATGTGTTAGTGCATCTTGTCTTGTGTTTTGTTATTATTAAACTTTGTTTAACCATTTCTGTGTGTGTGTCTGCCCCCCTCGTCTCGTTTAGCCTATTTGTTACATCATGTTTACCTTTGATGGACAATAAAGCAATATTCTACACAGCAACTATGTTGAACTAGACTCTAATGACTGAAAAAAATACTTAATAACAATACTAAAATAGCACAGTTAAAAGCTTCTGTTCTCACAAAGCCTGGGTGTTCCTGCCAGTAGTGATGTTGCTAATCTGCCCTCCAGTGGGTGTCTGCATTGCAAGTGCTGCTCCAAACACATTCACGTAATGAACACTGTGAGATGTGGTATAAGAAGAATCTTAGCCTAAACTCCAAACTTTCCGGTAGTGGTGGGCGGATCGATCCAAATATCAATATTATCAATACCAACGTTGGTATTGGTATCGGATCGATACTAGTGTGATGGGATCGATACTTTAGTTTTCCTTTTTCTCCGCTACATTCAGCACGTTTCTCCCGTTTCATCAGAAAGTAAAGATCATGTCTGTACAGACGCTCCTCTCACATCTTACATGCACAGCTCGCTCCTCCCCTCCTGCTCTGCTGTGTTTTGTTGTGGTCACATTGTTCTGTTGATAAAATCCTAACAGACATCAGTACATTGGTAGGCATTGCAAGATTGTAAGTTTTTGAATACTTTGCTTTGCAAATACAGAAATTGGGGCGATTTTATGGAAATAACAGTGTAAACTATACGTTCGTAAAGTACAGGGGCACCTTATGCAAATGTATCGGAGCATGTGTAGTGAGTCTCTTATTCCGTGTGTTTGTGAATGAGAGCTCTTTTCTTTTTGACTTTGTGCTTATAAATGTAAATAGAATAGCATCCATTTTTATTTTAAATTTACAAGGACACATGTATTCGGTCACTATTAAAATTTTACAAATGTATTCACCCAGCAAACACAACTATGCGTTAGCAGCTTTGTGGTGATACACCATGATGGTGGTAACGTTGTGAGAAAGTAAAGCACCAGAAATAAGAAATCGGAGCGCTTTAAACATCTGAATTTATTTACAACCCTACTGAGAGCAGCTACTTACTAACAACGTATGTATTACAATAATGAAAATTATTTCAGATTTAGCAATTTAAAGATGCATCTACCTTAATTATTAAAAAGTATCGGTATCAGTATCGATATCGGCGATACTGGCCATGTATTTACTTGGTATCGGATCGATACCAAATTTTGCAGTATCGCACACCACTATTTTTCGGATCACCTCTCAGCTTCAGCATTTCTGTAGAGCTGCGAGCACTTCAGTGTATCAGGAACTTTGATAACAAATGACAGAAATGACATTACTTACAGAATGATCAGGCAGTTCTCTGTTTCTGAGAGGCTTCAGGCCCTGATTTCATGAACCATTTAGATGAAATGAAATGAGCGGTGTAAATTAATTTGTATTCATTTGTCGTGAACAAAGTCAAACCAAAAGGTCACGTGAATTATCTTCAGTTTGCAGGTATGAGACCAGACGAAAACTACGATGCTTTGAAATGTTGAACAAAAGGCTGTCATGCTGGCACAGCTAGTAAAGTGGGTGCAGCACAACATTATATCTGCACTGAGTCTGGGTTCGATCCTTGCCTTTGGAATTTTAAATGATCTCTTGGTGTCTAACTTGGTTTTATCTGGGTACTTTGTTTTACTGTCACTTTTTACTTATTTATTTATGTATTTATTAGGATTTTAACATCATGTTTTGCACTTTGGTTACATTCATGACAGGACAGGTAGTAACTGGTTACACAAGATTCATCAGTTCACAAGGTTATATCAAACACAGTCATGGACAATTTCCAATTCCACTTAATCTCACTTGCACGTCTTTGGACTGTGGGTCCGACTGTGGGACCGAAGCTCCCGGAGGAAACCAACACAGACACGGGGAGAACATGCAAACAATCCATTCAATCCATACCTAATACTGCTGATCTATATGACCTTAGTCCTGTCTTGTGGTGCATATCTGGGAAACACTGGGAGCAAAGCAGAAATACCCAATAGCCAATCATGTCTGCACAGACACTTAACTGGCCTATAGCAGTGCTGAGATTCGAGCCCTGGATATCAGGAGTAGTGGGCTGGCTTGGTTTACTGCTGCACCACCCAAGCGCCCCAGTTATTGCATTACACAATGTTTCTCCAACCCCATGTGCTCAATTTGCCAGGATATACAAAACACTTGTTCTGTCCGTTAGAAACATTATTTTGGGTTCAGTATTTTTCTCATAAAGATAAAAAAGCAAATGAAATGAAAAAGACTGACCCCACGCTCACCTGTTATGTGCATTAAACCCACTGAGAATAGTCTGTGTGTTATTGTGTTTACTACAGCACTGGATTTAATATGGAATCCATGCCAGAGGCAGGACAGTCCTTATCCAAGACGGCTGAAATCCTAATTTGATAATGAGACGTGCCAGTGGCTATAGATATGCAGATGTGACAGACATTCATACAGCATTCATAATGGCCACGGCTGCCAGTGCATTTCACCCACACATCAAAAGAAGCAATGAATCTGTTTCTCATCTCTATCAGACACTACACGAATCCAGAACAAGCATCAAACACCAGCTGGAACACATAATCGAATATATTCATCAAGCTTTTCGGTGATGTGGACAAAATTAATTTCTAAAATAATTATAAGACAATCTGAGCCAGATTCCATGGTGACCTAAACTCTTTGAACTCTAGTGAAGATGCTTCTATCTGGCATGTTCTTGTATTTAAAAGTTGAATCCTTAAAATGTTACTTTTCAACCTTGTCAAACAGCAGGTAGTGTGGGATCAACACTGCAACAAGGGTCCCGAGGACTTGAGTTTGATCCGTGCCTCTGATCACTGTCTGTAAGAAGGTTTGTCTGATCACTGTCTGCATGGTTTCCCTGGTTAAATATGCACACGGTGGAATGGCTGTGGGTGACACAGTGGCTTTACTTAAGAAAAAAAACCTCTGTGTGTATGAGTAACCGCCGACACTGCTTTGCGGTTCAAAAATCTAATGGAGCTGTCAAATCAATCAGTACTGTCATGGATTTGAAAGGTCAAGCTGGATGCATTAAAGCTGCAGGCGTGCAGGCGCTGGCTGGTCTTCAGTTATAATCCTAATAAAGTCTGTCCAGGCAACCGATTGGTGGCTAGATGTTTTAGTTTTATATAATGAACCATTTTTAATCATTCCAATTCTAAGAATTATTATGATTATACGATTGTGTTTTATTTACATTTACATTTTAGGCATTTAGCAGAAGCTCTTATCCAGAGTGACTTACAAAAGGGCTTCCACAATAAACATATTTTAGGAAATAAGAGGGTTAGTAAGTACATGTTAGTTTACAGCTTAAGTGTTTAAATTTAGTTCATGCCACTGTTATTTTTATTTTTCTTACATTTTATATGTATATTGTAGAGAGCTACCAACAGCTAAAAACAAATTCCTTGTACGTGCAAACATACTTGGTGAATAAAGCTGTTTCTGATTCTGATTCCTTCATCTCAACCGACTAATTTTCAATATACCGCAGCCTCTTACATAAAACCTCAGGAATATAAAATGCCAAGTTAACTTTGTGTACAGAGCACTTTTCTCTAATGACACAGTACGAGGTGAATGTGACAGTGTTTAGAATTTGCTACAGGCTGTGCCACCGTACAGCCAACCAGCTCGAGTGTGACAGAAAAAAGCCTCTCTCGGGACGTGACTCATACATAACCTTGAAAGCACATTGCCAGAAGACAGCTTACCATATGACCTATTAATAAACATTACGTCTAATATTATCCAAAAGTAGCAAGACGGGGACGTCTGCTAACCATCACTGAGACCACACGATGCTCCCGCAGCCTCTGCATCTTCAGCACGGCAGCCGAATATGGAGAAGAATGTTGTGAAAATACAAATGAATCTCTAACACGTATGCACATGCACACCCGAGAGCTAGTGACACGCTCCAGAGGAGGCCAAAAGCCAAGCGACATGGATGGCATCTCACAAAGATAGGGCTTGTTAACTGTAATACAAAAAAAATATTCGATAAGGCAGCTCGTCTTGTAAATAAAAGAAGCCGGATGGTTTGATAAGGCACAAAGAAAAATGGTACATGGTGGGAACAGATTCACACAGATACAGAAAAAAGGTGGAAAACATATTAACAGATGGAGAATCATGATCACAGAACTGGTGGCCAGAGAGGCAGAAAACCGAATGCATTGTTGGATTGTTGATGGGAGTGATAAGGAGACCTGGGCAGAATTGGTACTGGGTTGGATTGTTTATTCTGATGACTCATTACTGCTGACAAGGCCAGATGGCACTGGTGCCAGTGACCAGACCACATGCTAAAAATGGTCCAGGTGCCAAACAGCTCCAAACAAAGGGACAAACAAATCGTCTGTACTGTGCACCCAGAGGAAAATTGTAAATGATGAGTTGTGTAAGAAGAATGATGAAGCGGTTTGGCTTTAATCCCCAAAGTGAAGAAAGATATTTTTTGCAAAACTGAATAGATCAAGTGTAATAAAACATTACACTAAAACCACCTCCTTGTTTCTACACTCACTGTCCATTTTATCAGTTCCACTTACCATAGAGAAGCCTTTTGTAGTTCTACAATTACTGACTGTAGTCCATCTATTTCTCTGCATTTTTTGTTAACCCCTTTCATGCTGTTCTACAATGGCCAGGACCCCCACAGGACCACCACAGAGCAGGTATTATTTGGGTGGTGGATCATTCCCAGAACTGCAGTGACACTGACATGGTGGTGGTGTGTTAGTGGGTGTTGTGCTGGTATGAGTGGATCAGACACAGCAGACATACCATCTATCGTGCATAACAGTGTGAAAAGATTCAGGGAATCCAGAGAAATCTCAGTCTGTGTGACCTTTAATCCCTCAGATGACATTGCATGATAAATGTAGCCACATGGGCTCGGGGGTATTTAAAAAAACTGTGATAATTTAACACAATCCGCCGCGGCATTAAGAAACGCAACCTGAAACCTGTTGTTCAACAAGAAAGTTATACATCTCTTCTAATGCTGCCAAGTTCTCTGGTCCCAAACTTGTCCCAGATGGACCGAAAGACAAGGGAAATATGTGCTATGGTCAGAGGAGTTCATGTTTCAGCTAAGGACAAAGGATCAGACTGTGATCAGCTAAAGGTAAAAAAGGCAACATGTCATGGTTTAAGGGGTGCATCAGCGCCCACGTCATGGGTTTCTTACTTAGGGGTGGCTAGATTGTTAAGGTAACAGACTAGTAATTAAAAGGCCCCTGTTTCAAAAGGCCCCAATCACAACAAAGTTGCCACTGTTGGACCCCTGAGCAAGGCCCCTAATGCTGTAAATCTAGTTGAATTTTACTGACACCAGGATGTGCTCAGAATATCATCTTAGTCCATTCAGTGTTTTAAAACATCACTGTGTCTTTACTGTCATCTCCACAGCTGTAGTGAGAGTGCTGACGACAATACCATGCTCTCTCTCTCTCTCTCTCTTATACACACTCTCCCTTTCTCTCTTTCTTTTTATCTTGGCTTGGCAGCCTTGTGGCACTTTCCCTTACCCAGCAGCCGTGGACCCAGGAGCACAAATTAACACAGAGATTACTCGCAGCTCATGGTCTGCTCCAGCAAATTAAGAGCAAGATTAGCAGGACCCCGGCCGACGGTTTGTGCTCAGATGGTGGATCTCACCTGCACAGAAAGCTCAGGTTTATTCAGCGCAAGTTCTGACGCCATTCTGAGAACCTGAACCGGAGCTCCTGGCTAATGAGCACCGTGAGATTCACAGCGGAGAGTGCTGTGGCTGCCATGTTAGTGCTGAGTCAGCTCTTCCTCTGCAGGCCCACCTCGCCTCCTCTCTCTACGCCTCCTCTCTCTCCTCACCGCTCACTGATTTTAAATCCCACGCTCCTGCTGTTCTTGTGGACACAATGAGCAGGAATTTATTTTGGAAAAAGGGTTCAAATCCCACAGCAGAATCAGCTCCTATTTACAAAAGAAAGAAACTTCTATTGTGTTTTATCCTGTTTACAGTATAAGTCAGTCTTAACAGAACAAACTGATCAGGACAAACCAGTCTGGCAAACGAATTAATTCCAGACGTCTGCTTGGGATGTTTGTCCACTGTATATTGAAAAATTAGAACTGGAAAGACTAAGAACAAACAGTGTATGTGGTATTTTTTAGACTCCAATGAATGCAAATACACCGATCAGCCATAACATTAAAATCACCTCCTTGTTTCTACACTCACTGTCCATTTTATCAGCTCCACTTACCATATAGAAGCACTTTGTAGTTCTACAATTACTGACTGTAGTCTATCTCTGTCTCTGCATGCTTTGTTAGCCCCCTTCCACCCCAGGACTCTCCCAGGACCACCACAGAGCAGGTATTATTTGGGTGGTGGATCATTCTCAGCACTGCAGTGACACTGACATGGTGGTGGTGTGTTAGTGTGTGTTGTGCTGGTATGAGTGGATCAGACACAGCAATGCTGATGGAGTTTTTAAACACCTCACTGTCACTGCTGGACTGAAAATAGTCCACCAACCAAAAATATCCAGCCAACAGCACCCCGTGGGCAGCGTCCTGTGACCACTGATGAAGGTCTAGAAGATGACCGACTCAAACAGCAGCAATAGATGAGCGATCGTCTCTGACTTTACATCTACAAGGTGGAGCAACTAGGTAGGAGTGTCTAATAGAGTGGACAGTGAGTGTTGTCATTTTAGCCACTGGTTTATCAGCCTGAAACTGTCTGTTAATTTATACTCCAGATTTTCTCATTCTCATTTCTTTTGTCTATTTTCACATTAGTGCTTGGGGCAGTAAGTACAAGCAAAACATTTACTCTTGTACATTTACATGTTTGGCATTAAGCAGATGCTCTTACAGACGAGCTTCTAAAGTAAACAGTCCAAGGATACAAATCTGATTAAACTCTGCTAGAACAAAGTGTTTTTTTCCTTTTCTTTTTTTAATAAGATGCTTTAGAAGGTTTCTAAGTTTATGTTATTGCTCAGCCTAAGTGTCTAATAAAGAGGTGGATCTTTAGTAATCTTTTAAAGACAGTGAAAAACTCAGATTGGACAGGGTACGTTTGATGCGTGTCTTCCTTGAGTTCTGGGTGGAGGATCAAGATGAGAAAGACTAGTGGGTCAAAGATTCTGTGGTACAAAGAGGGGTTTTACCTGGTTTATAGTGCCAAACTGGACTGTAGAGTCTAGAAAGAATATTTTGGCATGATTTAGAGACTCTATATTAAGCTTCTGTATTAAAACTGTATTAAGCTTAATATCTTGTGAACTGTAATAACAATGCAGTTATCTTTAGACCTAAAACTGCTGATTTCTCATTGGTTCTTCTTTACAGATGTGCAGGAGTAAAATGCTGTGCTAGCCAGAAATGTCATAGACCCAGATTCACGACAGTTTCACAAAGTTTTCCTCTGAATTTCTTTTAGAAATGAGATGAGCGGCGTCGTGTCAGTGTAAGGTGGCATTAGCCTGACAGGCAGTGTGGTGAAATGATTCACCCAGCAGTCGTGTGGCACAGTCAGCCCCAGAAAATCATGAGATACCTGTTGGAAATGGCGAAAGCTGGCACTCTGTGAATGGCTGCATGGTGCTGGTGACAGATGTGTTTGAGCAGAAAGATGAACCTGAGACTACTTGGCACAAGCCGGAATAACACACCAATACACACAGTGCAACAAGCTCTTTAAATACCAGTAACTCCAGTGTGTAGTGCTGTAATATGAGATAATGAAAATTGCATTGCAATAAGGACATCCTACAAATTGTATACACCCAACAGGCATAACATTATGACCACCTCCTTGTTTCTACACTCACTGTCCATTTTATCAGCTCCACTTACCATATAGAAGCACTTTGTAGTTCTACAATTACTGACTGTACTCCATCTATTTCTTCAATGGTCAGGACCCCCACAGGACCACTACAGAGCAGGTATTATTTGGGTGGTGAATCATTCTCAGCACTGCAGTGACACTGACATGGTGGTGGTGTGTTAGTGTGTGTTGTGCTGGTATGAGTGCTGGTATGGAGTTTTTAAACACCTCACTGTCACTGCTGGACTGAGAACAGTCCACCAACCAAAAATATCCAGCCAACAGCACCCCGTGGACAGCGTCCTGTGACCACTGATGAAGGTCTAGAAGATGACCAACTCAAACAGCAGCAATAGATGAGCGATCATCTCTGACTTTACATCTACAAGGTGGACCAACTAGGTAGGAGTGTCTAATAGAGTGGACAGTGAGTGGACACGGTATTTAAAAACTCCAGCAGCGCTGCTGTGTCTGATCCACTCATACCAGCACAACACACACTAACACACCACCACCATGTCAGTCTTACTGCAGTGCTGAGAATGACCCACCACCTAAATAATACCTGCTCTGTGGTGGTCCTGTGGGGGTGCTGACCATTGGAGAACAGGGAGAAAGCAGGTTAAAAAAAGTATGTAGAAAAACAGATGGACTACAGTCAGTAATTGTAGAAACAAGGAGGTGGTTTTAATGTTATGGCTGATCAGTATATTTACAGTGTGGATCTAGTTCTCCTGGAAACACTGGGCACACGACAGAAATACAACTGGAACAGGGTGCCAGTTCATCGCAGCACAGATCTGGACTCCAGGCAGACCAGTTAGGCACCCGCAGTATACGTCTATAAAATCACGCTGTTGTAGCGTGTGCATTGTCTTGCTAAAATAACCATGGACTTCCAAGAGGTTACCTTGATGGAAGCATATTTCAGCTTTAATGTACTTTGAACTCTGGCACTTTTATCGGTTTCTGCACTGCCCTCTTTGAGGTCAATCCTGATCAAACAACCTCTGCAGCAGCTATGTGTTTAAACTGGTGTACAGAAACACTTAGGCTGGAGCGGCGTGTTTAGTGATATTGATTGTATCGCTCTTGCTGCCACATTTTTCCTCCTCTCAACAGGACCCTGATTTCAACAAAATAGCAAGCTTGACTTGATAGATGACTTGAAAGGACTTGATAGGTGGCCTTGCATGTGTAAGCCTGCAGTAATGATGTAGCAGGTAGCATGCTGCACAGCTCCAGAATCCTGCTGACCTGAATTTAAACCTCACATTTAATTATTATCTTTAAAAAACATCTTATCAGTTATAACATTAAAACCACCTCCTTGTTTCTACACTCACTGTCAATTTTATCAGCTCCACTTACCATATAGAAGCACTTTGTAGTTCTACAATTACTGACTGTAGTCTATCTGTTTCTCTGCATACTTTTAATTTTTTACCTTTCATGCTGTTCTTCAATAGTCAGGACCACCACAGGACCACCACAGAGCAGGTATTATTTAGGTGGTGGGTCATTCTCAGCACAGCAGTGACACTGACATGGTGGTGGTGTGTTAGTGTGTGTTGTGCTGGTATGAGTGGATCAGACACAGCAATGCTGCTGGAGTTTTTAAACACCTCACTGTCACTGCTGGACTGCGAATAGTCCACCGACCAAAAATATCCAGCCAACAGCGCCCCGTGGGCAGCGTCCTGTGACCACTGATGAAGGTCTAGAAGATGACCGACTCAAACAGCAGCAATAGATGAGTGATCGTCTCTGACTTTACATCTACAAGGGGGACCAACTAGGTAGGAGTGTCTAATAGAGTGGACAGTGAGTGGAGTGATTCACTCATACTAGCACAACACACCATGTCATTGTCACTGCAGTGCTGAGAATGATCCACCACCTAAGTAATACTTGCTCTGTGGTGGTCCTGTGGGGGTCCTGACCAGTGAAAAACAGGGTGAAAGCAGGCTAAAAAGGTATGTAGAGAAACAGATGGACTACAGTCAGTAATTGTAGAACTACAAAGTGATTCTATATGGTAAGTGGAGCTGATACAATGGACAGTGAGTGTAGAAACAAGGACGTGGTTTTAATGTTATGGCTGATCATTGTATCTGATTACTTCCACCTTCCAAAGCATGTACAAGCTGGACTGGCTGCTTTAATTGCCCTTAGATGTAAATTACTGATGGGTGAAAGACAGTCACACTGCAGTAATCGTTCCATTTCGCTGTCACAAACAAACTAGCTGATCATAAAACATCATAAAACATTTTCTTCAGTCTTAACTAAGGATCTGGGGTTTTGGAATTCACAGAGTGACACATTAATGTACTCAGATGAATTCATAGCAACATAAACAGATTAGTCTGACCTTTCTTACATTAGCATAGTAGCTAATCAATGGGGAAATATACTCCCTACTTCATGTTTTCTTTAATGAAAGGGCATTTCTTGGTTTTCTCTGGTTTCTCCCCAACCATGAACAGTTTGTTTTCCTACTGAAATGTGTTTCATCCATTCATTCACTGTCTGTTTTATTAATGCTTTATACTGGTCAAGGTTGCGGTGAAACACCCTGGACAGGTAGCCAGTCCATCACAGGCCAGAAGTGTGTTTTATTTAGAATAGAATAGAATGCGTTTATTTGTCATATATACATATACAGGCGTACAGTACAACGGAATTCTTTCTTCGCATATCCCAGCTTGTTTGGAAGTTGGGGTCAGAGCACAGGGTCAGCCATTGTACGGCGCCCCTGGAACCGAGAGGGTTAAGAGTCTTGCTCAAGGGCCCAACAGTGGCTGCATGGCAGAGCTAAGATTCAAACCCTCAACCTTTAGATTGATAGCCTAAAGCTCTACCCACTAGTCCCACTGGCTTAAGTTATCCTGGTCAGGGTTGCAGTGGCTCTGACTCAGTAGGCGGAAGGCAGGAAACACCATGGACAGGTCGCCAGTCCATCACAGGCCAGAAGTGTGTTTTATTTAGGCATAACACTGGCACCATTATGTGTTTTTGTGATTGATGACATGGCACAATGGTGTATTGTGGCACTTTGAGATTTGTACACAAATGTAAAGTGCATTACAAATTAAATGTATTATTATTATTATTATTATTTGCAGGTCTGTTGGTAAAGAAATGTATAATCTGACAGTGTTTGCTCATATTGCAGAAGTGTGTCATATCCAATCATTAAGATAAGACCATCTTTAACTCTGTAAGAGTAAATCTGGCTTAAGTTTGCTCAATGGATCAGACCCACAAGCGGTAGTAAAACAGACAATGAGTAAATAAATTATTGAATGAATGAATAAATGGATGAATGCATGAATTCTGGCTGAAGTGTGTGGTTTGTTGGATTGGTGTCTTTTCCAGGATGCTTTCCTGCCTGTGACTGTGTCTCGGATCTACTGTATCACGGCCCTGAGCTGGTTATACTGTGTTATAAAGAGGTTATTGAGGATAGAGATGAACATGTGCTGGCTTTATATTGATAATGATGTCTTATAAATGGCTTAAGCCTGGAAAGACTTCATCAAAGCAAAATTGACAGTGAAGTCTATCCAGCTCTGGATCATTTCCCAAACCAGCAGCCTTTACGGCTAATAATATTCATTAAGAGCTTCTGTAGTTCTGGAGTTGAAAAAGCTTGTCACACCTTTGAAATGTTACTTTATTCATTACTTGTAAAATGGCTTTGATGTTCATCCAAGTCATAAAAGTAATGCATTTCTTAAACACATTGATTAATCATGCAGAGTCCAGGTTAAAAAAAAATATGGGAATGTCTGGTCTCTGGTGTCTTCATAAATCAGGTGTTCTACAGAACAAAATGAGATTGGAAATGGGGAATGTAGAGAGGAATATTATATATATATATATTTATACCGATCAACCATAACATTAAAACCACCTCCATGTTTCTACACTCACTGTACATGTTATCAGCTCCACTTACCATATAGAAGCACTTTGTAGTTCTACAATTACTGACTGTACATCTGTTTCTCTGCATGCTTTGTTACCCGCTTTCATGCTGTTCTTCAATGGTCAGGACCCCCACAGGACCACCACAGAGCAGGTATTATTTAGGTGGTGGATCATTCTCAGCACTGCAGTGACAATGACATGGTGGTGGTGTGTTAGTGTGTGTTGTGCTGGTATGAGTGGATCAGACACAGCAGCGCTGCTGGAGTTTTTAAATACCATGTCCACTCACTGTCCACTCTATTAGACACTCCTACCTAGTCGGTTCACCTTGTAGATGTAAAGTCAGAGACGATCGCTCATCTATTGCTGCTGTTTGAGTTGGTCATCTTCTAGACCTTCATCAGTGGTCACAGGATGCTGCCCACGGGGCACTGTTGGCTGGATATTTTTGGTTGGTGGACTATTCTCAGTGACAGTGAGGTGTTTAAAAACTCCAGCAGCGCTGCTGTGTCTGATCTACTCATACCATCACAACATACCACCACCATGTCAGTGTCACTGCAATGCTGAGAAAGATCCACCACCTAAATAATACCTGCTCTGTGGTGGTCCTGTGGGGGTCCTGATCATTGAAGAATAGGGTGAAAGCAGGCTAAAAAGGTATGTAAAGAAACAGATGGACTACAGTCAGTAACTGTAGAACTACAAAGTGCTTCTTGATATGGTAAGTGGAGCTGATAAAATGGAAAATGTTTGTAGAAACAAGGAGGTGGTTTTAATGTTAAGGCTGATCAGTGTATTTATTAATTGTGTTTTTAAGGCTGATCAAATTTTATTAACATAGAAATCGAGCTAATACACCGTTGGTCCACCATTAATTCATTTACTGCAATTGTTTTATGCTGATCAGGACCAGGATCGGCACCCAAACCATTAATCCATCAATCAATCCATAGCAGGGCAGGACACACTCAAATACCCACAATATAGAAGACCTTTTTGGATGTCTTTAAAAGGAGAAGGAAACCAAAGTACCCAAAAAAACCACTTAGACTTGGCAGTACCATGCAGTACATCTCACAGCAGTGACTGGAGGCAAGAATCAGGACTTGTGTTGCTCATCAACCATGTTACTCTCTGGCACCCACTCTTCCAGCTACACCACCGTGCCACCCATGCAACTGCACAGCTTTCTTTAAAATATAAAGAATAAAACCCAAGCTTATACTTGAGATTTTGATGGTTAAGCTTCTTGCTCAAGGGCTCAGCTGTCAGTGACTTGCAATCTCTGCAAAGTTTCCATCGTGTTGCAGTCTCTGCAAATTCCCCGAACTCACAACTTTCAGTCACAAGCAAAAACCTTCACTGCTGAGCTCCTGCCAGCAGTAGTACTGCTCATATTACCTCCAATTAACTCTATTAAATACAGTCATTAATTGTCTGGCGTATGGGCCATTTGCGCCCCCTAAAGGACTATTTAGTGGCAAGTGAATAGTAGTGCATGAATATTGTGGGTCTGGTATTTTTTCACCTTTTTGTTTACTTTCTATACGAGTCCTTGATCCTTTTCGTGAGGACACAAGGAAAGGACATCAGAATCAAGGCCACACAAGTTTGATAAATGAGAAGATTGCTCACTGAGGTGTCACTTAAAAAAACCCCACCTTTTATTTATGACTTGTTTAGTGTAACAAGTCTTTAACTATTCAGATTAAATGTTTAGATTTAAGCCTATACAAGACATCATCAACTACCCTCATATGAAATGTAACTTGGATTTAATTTGCTTACATTTTTATTTAAATAATAGCAAATTGCCATTTATAAAACGTTATTGCAATTCATTAGTTGCTAACAGTTTTGTTTAATAAATAGCAAATGCATTTTATGGTCATTTATAAAACTCATTTTCTCATTAGCTGCCATACATTTACATCATATGAAGAATACAAATTTGTTGTATGTCTATTGTAAACTAGACAGCACAGTGGCTCAGCATGTGTTGATGGTGCACGAATCTACAATCCTAGGGTCAAGAGAAACTGTGTAGCTTTTGGCATTTGTGATCTAATGTTCTTATGGCTTTACCTTGGTTGCAATGGATTCCTCCCAAATTAAAAAAGGAGGTGAATTGCCTGTTCTGCATGGATCCACTGTAAATATTAAAAACAATGATAAAACACATAACACATATATGTATGCATGTAGGTAAATATCACTAGTTACATAATAAATCTGCACCAATCATACATTATTAATCAACTATACAGCACAAACACTCAGCACTGTACACGTTACATTTATTTGAGGTTCCCCTATACTGGATATCATCCATTTATTTAGTGGTCTTGGGGTTCCTACAACTGTCAAAATGACAACATTTGGCAAGAACACAAAATAAAAGTGTCCTGACTAACTCAAAGGGCGGCACGGTGGCTCGGTGGAATGCACTGTCGCCTCACAGCAAGAAGGTCCTGGGTTCGATCCCCAGGCGGGGAGCTCCGGGTCCTTTCTGTGCGGAGTTTGCATGTTCTCCTCCTGTCTGTGTGGGTTTCCTCCGGGAGCTCCGGTTTCCTCCCACAGTCCAAAAACATGCAGTCAGGTTAATTGGAGACACTGAATTGACCTATAGGTGAATGGGTGTGTGTGTGTGTCTGCCCTGCGATGGACTGGCGCCCCATTCAGGGTGTTACTGTGTGCCTTGCGCCCATTGAAAAGCTGAGATAGGCTCCAGAAAGTGTGCTAAAAAGCTATGTGGGTCTTGAGGACCTGTGTTCTCTCCTCACTTTTAGGCAAATGTGGAAGGTGGATTATGTAAATAAGTAAATGTGTGTTGTCT
Organism: Trichomycterus rosablanca; assembly: GCF_030014385.1. Taxonomy (NCBI): domain Eukaryota; kingdom Metazoa; phylum Chordata; class Actinopteri; order Siluriformes; family Trichomycteridae; genus Trichomycterus; species Trichomycterus rosablanca. The sequence goes on from NC_085998.1 coordinate 36,429,079, forward strand.
TATATTTAGTGCCCTGTCCAGTGAAAATGAATAAAAAGTGCATTTGCTCTGGTAATTTAACGGTAGTGCATGGGTCACCTGGCATCTTGTCCATAAAAGTCTTTTTTTGGTGAAAATATGATTTGTTTTTTCTTCCAACTACCATTTAGAAGGTTGTTTCTTACATTTATTTGTTTAATGTCCTACAAACTTAATGACCCGCTGTAATTGCTTGGCTCCGGTCATTTCTACTTTGAGCTTCATTCAAAAATGACATTTAGTCTAGACTTCATTTGCGTCCTAAATGATTATATCAGAAAATTGGACACAGTTCATGTTTTGCAGATGTCCTCAGTGACCTGACTGAGAGGATTGCAGATTTCTCTGCACGTCCCTCTCAGACTAGTAATGGGTTAAATGAGGATTGCCGTGTCCTGGTTTCAGAAGCGTAGGAATAAATCACAGTGAGGTCTTTCATCTAAAGAGAGCAGCAGAACTGGAGATGCGCTCTTTAAGCGTGTGAAATTTACAACCCGCATCCTGTAAATAAACAGCTCCAAAACGGCGTGTTGTCAAAATGTCAGAGTAAAACGCCGAGCTCGAGGCCTGAAGGTGGATCTGTGAGCTCCAGCGACTGTGTTTGTGAGCGACTGTGTGCGTCGGTTCATGGTGAGTTTTATAAACAGGGCCACAGGTGCAGGCACGATCGGTATCATGAGATCTGCATTATTATTCCCTGCATTATTCAGAATTGATTCAGACACCTAGTTTTAAATTGAGAAGAGACTGTAGACCCTCTTTTAAAACAATCTTAATTTTAAAAATAGAACAAATGTGGATGCTGCCGCCACTAGTTTGCAAAGACTTTCATCAGATTGGGAAGAATTTTTAAAAAGAAATTGCATCACTTTCTACACAGCTAGGTTCCGATGCAATTTTCCCAGTGTCGTACCAAGTTTTTAATGCCATCAGCAAATATTCATTTCACATCATCATCACATGAAAATCTTCTTCCCCTTAAAGCTTCTTTGAGCGTCCAAAAAGGTGGAAATCAGATGGAGCTAAATCCGGACTATAAGCGTCTCTCAGTCTCTCAGACACGACTGATTACTCCTCCTACTACACCCTCACCGCTTATAACCAAAATATAAAAGTGCGGAAACTTTTTGAAGATCCCTCGTATAATATCAAAGTATAATATACACTGATCAGCCATAACATTAAAACCACCTCCTTGTTTCTACACTCACTGTCCATTTTATCAACTCCACTTACCATATAAAAGCACTTTGAAGTTCTACAATTACTGACTGTAGTCCATCTATTTCTCTGCATACCTCTTTAGCCTGCTTTCATGCTGTTCTTCAATGGTCAGGACCCCCACAGAGCAGGTATTATTTAGGTGGTGGATCATTCTCAGCACTGCAGTGACACTGACATGGTGGTGGTGTGTTAGTGTGTGTTGTGCTGGTATGAGTGGATCAGACACAGCAGCGCTGAAGGAGTTTTTAAATACCGTGTCCACTCATTGTCCACTCTATTAGACACTCCTACCTAGTTGGTCCACCTTGTAGATGTAAAGTCGGAGACGATCGCTCATCTATTGCTGCTGTTTGAGTTGGTCATCTTCTAGACCTTCATCAGTGGTCACAGGACGCTGCCCACGGGGCGCTGTTGGCTGGATATTTTTGGTTGGTGGACTATTCTCAGTCCAGCAGTGACAGTGAGGTAAAACTCCAGCAGCGCTGCTGTGTCTGATCCACTCATACCAGCACAACACACACTAACACACCACCACCATGTCAGTGTCACTGCAGTGCTGAGAATGACCCACCACCTAAATAATACCTGCTCTGTGGGGGTCCGGTGGGGGTCCTGACCATTGAAGAACAGGGTGAAAGCAGGCTAAAAAATATGTAGAGAAACAGATGGACTACAGTCAGTAATTGTAGAACTACAAAGTGGAGCTGATAAAATGGACATTGAGTGTAGAAACAAGGAGGTGGTTTTAATGTTATGGCTGATCGGTGTCACATAACATAGAAATTTCTTATAGCAGATAACTCAACTTGAATTTGATTTAGATTCAGTAAGATTCTCTTTTAATAACATCCGTCTGTTCCTCTTGAGGCGTTTGACACGTACCTGTTTCAGTCACATGATACCAAAAATTAAAACCCACAAGCTAGCTAAAATGAGCAAAAAAAAGGCTCAGGGTTCCCACTGGTTTTCCATCATTGGTGAGTAGTTTTGTTATGCACTTGGTGTTTTTTTTATTATGCTCGTCGCAAGATTGTGTCTGTGTTTATTGCTAACACTGGAAATGTCATTTACCTAGAGTAAAGAACTTTCTTCAGCATGTTTGCTTTTCTCTCCATTTGTTGGGCATAATGGACAGACGCTATTTTCCAAAAAAAAAAAAAAAAAAAAAACATATTAAGCATTTATTATTTATGTTCTGTGAGATTGTGTTATTCACTGATTCATTGCTAAGCTGATGTTGCTCCTATATTTTCACTTTTCAGTAAGAACATGTCACTGATTTCTGATGTGTTTATAAGATTGCATTCTAGGACGGTGCTGTGCCAAACGTTACTTAACTCTTTAACTTAATGCGTCCTTTTTCAATGTCTGTCTACACAGATTGCAGTCCTTGAATTTTGCACCTGATGGCGATGAGTATGTTGGAGTATAGTATAGTAAAACTCACTCCTGCTACCTGGACTGTGGTGTGTGATATGTGTGGGCTGTAAAGGCTATCGATCTGATCCAGTGAACACTGTGCTTCGTGTTTATTGATTTTTTTTACTGTTCGGCAGTTGAAAAATGTCATTGTTTCTCTCTGTCCTACAGACTGTCACAAAAAGAAAACATTTAAATGAAAAGATTAAGTACAGTTGAGGGTAACAGTTATAACATTATGACTACCTTTCTAATATTGTGTTGGTCCCCATTTTGCTGCCAAAACAGCCCTGCAACTGTGACCCACTGTGTATTCTGACACCTTTCAATCAGAACCAGCATTAACTTTTTTAGCAATTTGAGCTACAGTAGCTTGTCTGTCGGATCAAACCACACGGGCCAGCCTTCACTCCCCACGTGCATCAATGATCCTTGGCCGCCCATGACCCTGTCGCCGGTTTACCACTGTTCCTTCCTTGGACCACTTTTAATAGATACTGACCACTGCAGACCGGGAACACCTCACAAGAGCTGCAGTTTTGGAGATGCTCTGATCCAGTCGTCTAACCATCACAATTTGGCCCTCGTCAAACTTGCTCAAATCCTCACGCTCGCCCATTTTACCTTCTTCTAACATCAACTTTGAGGATAAAATGTTCACTTGCTGCCTAATACTGTATATCCCACCCAGTAACAGATGCCGTGATGAAGAGATAATCAGTGTTATTCACTTCACCTGTCAGTGATCATAATGTTATGCCTATGTTGTGGACAAATGACTGAAAGGTGACCACAATTCAGAAATAACTAAAAGCCCAAGATTTCTATGAAATGCTATGAAGTCCTTTACAAGTGCATGTAAACTCTGACCTTAACTGTACAGCAGGAGACATGAACTAAAAGTGTATTGAAGTAAACAGAGCACAAGCTTTCCATCCCGACAGCGCAGACAAGTTCATTTCGTTGTGACTTCCACAAACTAAGAGTTTCTCAGAGGACAAGCTATAAATTATGCTGGGTTATATTTAGCTGCCTCCAAATGTTTGTTTGAAACACTGAAGTGTGGCCTAGATTGTGCTGCGTAGGAAAATCGGTGGAGAGAAACAAAGCATTTTTAGGCAAGCAGAAAAAAAAACACTGCCTCTGCTGACACGAGTTTTATGGAGGAGAAAATGCATTGTTAGATTTTTTTCCCCCACAAATTCATACAGATTTTGATATAACCAGGTAACAGAGTGCAAAGCTGCTCACCTATTCTATACGGAAAGCGAACTGAAAATATAGGACACTGAAAGGTCAAATAAGAACTTTAAGTCTTGATTTTGAAGCTTATATTAATCTTAATGTAAACACTGTACTTCTGGAAGTGGATGCTCTGCAGAGGCCTAGCAACAGAGATCCAAAAATGGAATAAAATAATGTATGGAGACACATGATTTTTTTTTTGCTTAGTACATAATCACTGTTTGGTTGTGTATGGGTCAGTTGTGATGCTTGCTATACACCGACCAGGCATAACATTATGACCACTGACAGGTAAAGTGAATAACAATGATTATCTCTTCATCACGGCACCTGTTAGTAGGTGGGATATATTAGGCAGCAAGTGAACATTTATTTTATCCTCAAAGCTGATGTTAGAAGCAGGAAAAATTGGCGAGCGTAAGGATTTGAGCTCTTGTGGGGTGTTCCTGGTCTGCAAAGGTCAGTATCTATCAAAAGTGGTCCAAGTAAGGAACAGCGGTAAACCAGCAACAGGGTCATGGGCGGCCAAGGCTCATTGATGCACGTGCGAAGCGAAGGCTGGCCCGTGTGGTCCGATCCAACAGATGAACTACTGTAGCTCAAACTGCTGAATAAGTTAATGCTGGTACTGATAGAAAAGTGTCAGAATACACAGAGCATCACAGTTGCAGGGCTGTTTTGGCAGCAAAATGGGGACCAACACAATATTAGGAAGGTGGTCATAATGTTAAGCCTGATCGGTGTATTTGTATAGTGTGTGCGTGTTGTACTTGCTGACTCCCAAATGCTGAGTGGATGATGAATGCATGATCCCACAGGTTCCATATCCCAGATCTCCCAGAACATAGGGTAAGATTAATGCCCCCTGATCAAGGAGCAGCCTTTAGCTCCTGTGCTCACACACCTCCTATATTAGCACTATCCATGATTACCTGCACCTTAACAGCTCCACCATACTCAATACGGACACCACTAATCACATCTCATGTCTTACTTAATGAGAAAAAAGATGTGTCGGGGCCGGGCTGTGTGCAGCCTCTGTCTTACTAACTTACATATCATGTCCTGACTACAGAAGACTATTGAAATACTCATGCTGCCATCCTGCCAAGTGTCCTCTGTTTTGAAAACCAAAATATGATCACCCTAAACTTGACTTTAGTGGATATTATACCAGCATAGTGCTAAAATCTGCACCCTGGATATCTGTGCTCTCTGCAGTTCCATGTCGAACAAATAAACTATAATACATTTGAACTAAATGAGAAAACTATGCTGATGTGTTTGTATTAGAAACAGAATCTCTGTTATACATTAGTATAGAGATATGTTATGATAAAAATAATTCAGCAACGTTGTCTCATGATACAATAATAGAAAGACCTTTCTGACTACATTATTTCAGTTAGCATAGGGAATTTCTTTGCGCTACCAGGTATATTCGTATCATCATCATATTACATTGTAATGGACTGTTAGCTTCTGACTCCATTTCTTTACTTCTTTAAATTCAGAATGTGTACAGTATGAATGCTGAAGTGCTCGGCTCATGCTATTCATTTATTTATTGTTACTATTCTACCTACATTACTGTCATATTGTCACGGATTCACCCTCACCCAGCTTCCGGAACACTTTGTGTTGAACATTCGAGGCTTTGTTTGTGTACCACGACTCCTCAGTCCCGGCAGCCCATGGACTTAATATTTGTGCTGTTCCCCATGTCTGTCCTGAGTATCATGTCTATATATAAAACCCCTTGCGGTTAAGGTTCTCTGGTTGGTTGTTGTGTGTATATTGTGTGGTTGTGGGTTCTTTTTATGATTAATGTCTTTTTTATTTTTTATTAAAATAAGCCACAAGTTTTATTTAACATTTTAATGGATAACTTACAGCTTGTTGATTTACACTTAGATTTATGATTAAAGAATAGCATTTGGTTATTAATCAAACGAATTTGGTCATTTTGCATCTCAAATCATTAAATAATAGATATGCATACTTCTACTACAAACTGTATTCTTATATATTATTAATAGATTATCATTCATCAGGGCAGCACAGCGGCAGAGCAGGGACTTTTTGGACTTTTGGACCATGGTTCTGCTAGCTGTTAGTAAGAAGTTAGTCATTTTCTTGACTGGGTGATGTCCTAACATAGGATGATGCTCTGTTTAGTGCCATGCATTCCATCCTAGGCTTTAAAAGCACCACAACCCTGATCAGTGTTTACAGAAGATGCATGAATAAAATTGACTACAAAAGTAATATGTCTTTACTATAACAAAATAGGAATCATGACAAATGGGATGCTGGTGAGCACAATCAGGGAGTGAAAACATAAATGTAACTGAGAAATGAGGCAGAACTGATAATCTAAATCAATATCAGATCATATTTATTTATTTTTCCCCTTTTTCTCCCACTTTAGTGCATCCAGTTTCTGCCTGTCAATCATCCTCTCACTAATGCTGGTTCCTGCTCCTGATTGGGGAAGACGAGGCTGCTCCACGCCCCCTCCGACACGTGCACAACAATCGAACATCTTATCACCTACACTTGACGAGTGCAGTGCAGTACAGCGCTGTGTACGGAGAGCCACAACCTGTACCTCACTCCCTTCCCATCTCCGTGCAGGCGCCACCAACCAGCCAGCAGAGGTAGTAATCGCACTAGTCTTTAAGTGGATCCTCACACTGGCCCATCTGGCTTAGTCCCATTCCTTATCTGAACAACAGGCCAATCGTTGTTCATGTGGCCGCTCAGCCTCAGCCGGCAGGCAGAGCCGAGATTCGATACGATGTATTCAAGATCTCAGCTCTGGTGAACAGCGTGTGTTTTTACCGCTGCGCCACCTGAGCGGCCTCAGATCATATTTAATAGAATTTCCAATCCAGAACAGAGATTAAATTTTAATACGTTATGGTTGTGTTGACTGTTGATGTTTAATGTTAGTAGTGTTTTGATTTATTTGTATGCAGACATTACTTAGAGCTCTGGAGTGGCATGGTGGCTTGGTGTGTAGCACTGTCGCCTCACAGCAAGAAGGTCCTGGGTTCGATCCCCAGGTGGGGCAGTCCGGGTCCTTTCTGTGTGGAGTTTGCATGTTCTCCCCATGTCCGCATGGGTTTCCTTTGGGAGCTCCGGTTTCCTCCCACAGTCCAAAGACATGCAAGTGAGGTGAATTGGAGATATTAAATTGTCCAGGACTGTGTTTGATATTAAACTTGTGAACTGAATCTTGTGTAATGAGTAACTACTGTTCCTGTCATGAATGTAACTAAAAGTGTAAAACATGACGTTAAAATCCTAATAAACAATCAAACAAACTAACATTACTTCGAGCTCTGATGTCCACATCATCTCAAGAAGTGAGCAAAAATGTGAATGTTACAACCCTTTTAATAAATATTAGTTCTATATTATTTATAAAACATCGACAGGCCTCTTAGAATTATCAAATTATCAAAATGTTTCTTCATTAAGCAAGACAGCAAGTGCAGGTCGTCACATGTCTGCTTCACACTGCTCTTGCACCATTTTCCTGCAAGAGAGAGAGAGAGAAGGCTAACGTGATGAGCAGCACGTTTATTGCGTTGCCTCTAATACACCAAGAGAGTAGCGGTGGATATAAGCACAGGACAGGCATCTCTATTTGTATATTTCCATAGTGGAAAAGTGTGCATGTGTCACTGGGTGATGGATGCTGGCCCAATTCTGTCAGGTTTGCACAGATCTGAAAGCAGCATATTGAGACTGCCCTCTAAGAATTCACTGATGCAGTGTGTGTGTGTGTGTGTGTGTGTGTGTGGGTGTGTGTGCGGGTGGGTGGGTCTTGTCGTCATAAAAAGCCAAGGATTTTGATTTTAGGTGGCGTCACACACCAAGACAACACCACATTGCATTATATGGACTGCGTCTGTAAACTCTCCTTCTAATTAATGACTTCTTGTTTCATTCACACGTTTTGTGATGTAATAGATATAATTCTATGCTTCGAACTTCATGGCAACACTTTCAGTGTCACTGTGCACAAGACAAGGACCATTAGGACCTGGTTTTATATAGGTTTGCTACAGAGGAACTTTAGTGGCCAGCACAGAGCCCTGACTTCAGCCCCACTGAACACCTCTGAGATGTGTTAAACTCTTGATTACAAGCCATGGCATCAGTGGTTCAGGCACCCTACACAAACTATAGGTGATAGTTTGTCCCAGCATTCCCTGCAGCTTGCTCTTAGGCTGTTTTAGTATGCAAAGAAAAATAATAATGAATCTTCTTTGCAAATAAATAATTCTGGTTGAGACTCCAGTGTATGCTAGCTACACCCTAAACATCTTTCAATATTCTGACCTTTGAACATTGGGTCCAAACAAGACACAAATTCAGTACAATGGTAGCCATTGTATAGTTTTTAATCAGGGTAGTAATTACATTAGGGTTAGGGTTGGGTTAGGGTTGGGTTAGGGTTATGGTTAGGGTTGGGTTAGGGTTATGGTTAGGGTTTGGGTTGGGTTAGAGTTGGGTTAGAGTTGGGTTAGGGTTGGGTTAGGGTTATGGTTAGGGTTGGGTTCGGGTTATGGTTTGGGTTGGGTTAGAGTTGGGTTAGGGTTATGATTGGGTTAGAGTTGGGTTAGGGTTGGGTTATGGTTAGGGTTGGGTTAGAGTTGGGTTAGGGTTATGATTGGGTTAGAGTTGGGTTAGGGTTGGGTTATGGTTAGGGTTGGGTTAGAGTTGGGTTAGGGTTATGGTTAGGGTTGGGTTAAGGTTGGGTTAGAGTTGGTTTAGGGTTATGGTTAGGGTTGGGTTAAGGTTGGGTTAGAGTTGGGTTAGGGTTGGGAAGAAGATCAGCTCTTGCCTCCTATATCTATCTCTCAGATTTCGAGACATTTCCTTTAAAAGCAAATATCTTAAATATCTTAAAGTGGCTCTTTTAACCGAAGATTTTTAACCAAAACATTGTCACAATGAGCTAATAATTCCAGACAGAGTGGTGGCTGTTATAGATGAAAACGGTAACAACTTCATGTTAATGTCTGTGGTTTTGAAATGGGAAATCCAACAAGCTCATGGTCAAGTGTCCACTTACTTTTTGACAGAAGTGGTAATGCGAGCAATTAAAAAGCTTGACATCAGGATTTTCTCTGCCTAGTTAGGCAACTCTGTTCTTACTGAGTTCTCTTCTTATTTAGACTTTGTGTCAATCCTGTTTTATACACCTACTGCCTCCGATAGTCCCACTAATCTGTCCTTAATCCTCTCTTTGTGCAACTGTCCATAGCCACAAAGCTCTGTCAGGCAATACTAGGCAATAAGAGAGCCGTGCTTCTTGCTTTTTATGTTTCATATTAAACGTTTATACTCACTAGTCAGGTATAGTGAGCTAAGAATTGCATATGTTCTTTATATCTTACATAATGCAAATGAACATGTTCAGCTGAATACTAACAATGAGTATGTTAATAATGAGCATGGTAATAATGAGTATGGAAATTATGAGTATGTTACCTAGACTGTATACAGGATGCATCACGTAACCAAAGTATCGGTGTCATGTAAGTGTCATGTAAAGATTAAAACTGACTGTTCATTTCTGTAATATTTATACAGAACAAATAGGTACCTGTAACAAAACATTTCAACCAGAAACATAATCTGAGACAGTGGAACTGTAAACAACTAGCATATTTGTACTTTATTTTGTTAATATCATACCATGGTCATGCAGATTACGAATAAAAAAGAAGACAAAGCTTACAGCATACACCGATCAGGCATAACATTATGACCACCTTCCATTGTGTTGCTACCCCTTTTGCTGCCAAAACAGCCCTGCAACTGTGATGTACTGTGTATTCTGACACCTTTCTATCAGAACCAGCATTAACTTCCTCAGCAATTTGAGCTACAGTAGCTCGCCTGTTGGATCGGACCACACTGGCCAGCCTTCGCTCCCCACGTGCATCAATGAGCCTTGGCCGCTCATGCCCATGTCGCTGGTTTACCACTGTTCCTTCCTTGGACCACCTCTGATAGATACTGACCACTGCAGACCGGGAACACCCCACAAGAGCTGCAGTTTTGGAGATGCTCCGACCCAGTTGTCTAGCCATCACAATTTGGCCCTCGTCAAACTCGCTCAGATCCTCACGCTCGCCCATTTTTCCTGCTTCTAACATCAACAAAAACAGGTGCCTTGGTAAAAAGATAATCAGTGTTATTCACTTCACCTGTCAGTGGTCATAATGTTATGCCTAGTATACCTATAAATAGTATACCTGTACACTAAGGGGAATTATGTCACTCAAATTGGTTTGGAGACAAGTTGTGAGTAACATGGTGAGAAACAAGAAGATTTTACTATTAATAAAGGAATTTAATGCAAGACTATCTTGGTTTTTTTATGTTTTCTAATTTATAGTGGTTTATAAGCATACAGGTACGTTTGTCGAAATACTTGAGTGTATTTAGTAGTTGGAACTACTATAATATTGCAATTTTATTGTATTTTGATCTGTAGTTTATACAGTTTACAAACAGTTACTAAAGAGTTTACACTTTACTGCATATAAAAGATGCAAACAAGTATCATGTGTTCTTTTTTGTTTATAACTTGGCTGATAAGGATTAAAATGCTTGTTAATTCCTAAACTAGTTTACTCTGTGGGATTGCAGTGCTCTTATAGGATCGTCACGTTTCAAATTACTTCAAAATATCTTGTCTGATTTAATCTAACACACAGTGCAATGGTATACTTTAAAATGTTTAATGGAACACTGGCCTTAATTTTACTTTGGTCATTCTTATGATTATGTGAAGTAAAACTTTTACGTTGACAAAAGATAGTCACACAAAATAGTCACGCTGGCTAGCTGGCAATGTTATGTCAAATTTCAGTTTTGATTCTGAGCAATCACATTACTAGATAGCAAAAAAGAGGTGGAATTTTCAACTGGGCAAGTGGGGTGGGTGTTTTGTCTGGGAGAATAAAAGGAAAAATAATATTGGATAAAGAACTTAACTGATGAGTTACTCCCCAGACTTTCACTTATGAATTATACAGCTTATAATTTATGCCAACGTGATTCTTGGATTTATTTAATTTCCTGCTTAAAACAAACAATAATTTTTTTAGATTCATAATTTTTTAATGAAGAGTAATTCATTTCTTTAATATACATTATTATAGTAATTAACATAACATTTTATACCAGTTTATATTGTTAAAGACAAACAGTCAAGTGTAACTCGACTGTTCTCTTTTATAAATACATGAAAATTTAAGCTGGTTTAATGACGGAATCCTGTTATTCTTGACATGGTAGAGTCACGAAGCCACAATGGTTAAAAGAAAACTTGTATCTTTTACTATAGCCAAGTTGACACTTTTAAAATCACAGTAAATATAACATTGCTTGGGTTTCAAATTTTTAATATGTGGTATTTTATAAAAGAAACACTTTTTATATGTGGTCATGAGACTGCAGTTTACTGGGTTACATCCTTTCACACATAAAAGCCCCACTATACCCAGGAGATTTGGTGGAGTTTACATTTCAAGCACTAGAGATTATTTACCAGCGGTGTCTACCGCCTATCTAATGGCACGTTGAATCACCGGTAATTGACTCATAAATGATTTATGATGCTACAATTCAAAGAAATATTTTCTTTTTCCTTGTTGTGGAACAAATAGTTCCTCCTTTTTAAATCACACATTTATCTCACTCTCACATAAAAGTGGGGAAAAAAGACACTGGAGAGCACTGTGTACTCAAACCGAACACCAATTACTTTATTACAGACGACAAAAACACACATTTGAGAAGCTGCGACTATATTAGGTGAGTTATAGCTCATCTACAGTAAAAAAAGAACTATAACATATAACATACAAATAAAACATAGTTGTTAGATCGGTTTAAGTGCTGAACACATCTAGGCTTGATTTTATGCAGCTTTTTAGTTAATAAATCTCGATCACTGGGGTGTTGGGGTGGCGCAACAGTCCAATACTCAACACAAGTTCAAATCTCAAGTCTTATAAGTGATGTTTCATACAGTAAAGTAAAGTTTAAAAAGCTAGAAATAATTACTAGATCTAGTGTTTTATGTAAAATGATTTATTTGTTGGGTTCGTGTGATTTAATATAGTTACATATACACCGACTAGGCATAACATTATGACCACTGACAGGTGAAGTGAATAACACTGATTACGGATATATTAGGCAGCAAGTGAACATTTTATCCTCAAAGTTGATGTTAGAAGCAGGAAAAAGAGTGAGGATTTGATTGAGTTTGACAAGGGCCTGATTGTGATGGCTAGACGACTGGGCCGGAGCATCTCCAAAACTGCAGCTCTTGTGTGGTGTTCCCGGTCTGCAGTGGTCAGTATCTATCAAAAGTGGTCCAAGTAAATAACAGTGGTGAACCGGCGACAGGGTCATGGGCAGCCAAGGCTCATTGAAGGCTGGCCCGTGTGGTCCGATCCAACAGACGAGCTACTGTAGCTTAAACTGCTGAAGAAGTTAAAGTTGGTTCTGATAGAAAGGTTTCAGAATACACAGAGCATCACAGTGTCTTTGTGTATGGGGCTGCATAGCCACAGGACATCTTCAGGGGTCTAGCAGAGTCCATGCCTCGATGGGTCAAACAGGGGCCAACACAATATTAGAAAGGTGGTCATAGTGTTATGCCTGATCAGTGTATATTCATACTATTGCTACCTTGATCAGACCAGGTGATATTTCTCTTAATTTAATAAGGAATTATTTCTCCTTATGTTCCTAAATAATAAGCAACAAAGATGTTTGAAATATGTTTATTGTTTAGCTGTTATAAAACCATCCAAATCTGAAGAACCATTTGGGTTTCCCTTAAGTATTAAGCTTAACCAAGAATATATGTTTATAAAGGTACTGTAGCACCAATCAAGTGATTCCTCACATTAAATACATTAAAATACATTAAAATAGTGTTTTAAAACTCAAAAGTGGTTCTTTAATGGCACAGCTTCAAATAAAATGCTTTGGTCCAACTGGTACCTTCCGTTTTTACTGGGTGTACCGGGTAATAATCATGATTTATCATTGATTCCCTTTGTTAAGCTAAAAAATAAGCTTGATGTAACTTCAGTAAAGATTTTTGTGTCTCCGGCCTAAAGGAAAGCAAGTGAGCGAATGAAGTAGCACAGCATTATCCAACCTGTCATATAGCTGGCATTTAGCTATGCCTCTAGATAATGACAAAGTGTTGTGCTAGCAGAGAGGCTGTAAATCACTATGTCCTCGTCAATGAAGGGACGTGCACTGGGTCCGGTCTCAGCCTGTCTGCTCTATTAGAAAATATCAGCTCTCCACTCCCAAGTCATATTACCCAAAACATTCGGAATAGGACAAACATGACGAATTTATCAATTTGCTGTTTTAAAAATGGTTCACAGACTGAGCACAGGTTTAGTTTAAGAATTTATAGAATCAGAGATGAGATTGTTGCGTAGGGAATTAAATAATGGTTTTATGGTGTTACACCGATGAGACATAACATTAAAACCACCTCCTTGGTTCTACACTCACTGTCTATTTTATCAGCTCCACTTACCATATAGAAGCACTTTGTAGTTCTACAATTACTGACTGTAGTCCATCTGTTTCTCTGCATGCTTTGTTAGCCCCCTTTCACCCTGTTCTTCAATGATCAGGACCACCACAGGACCACCACAGAGCAGGTATTATTTAGGTGGTGGGTCATTCTCAGCACTGCAGTGACACTGACATGGTGGTGGTGTGTTAGTGTGTGTTGTGCTGGTATGAGTGGATCAGACACAGCAGTGCTGATGGAGTTTTTAAACACCTCACTGTGTACACTGCTGGACTGAGAATAGCTCAGTGGCCAGTCATAGCTCAGTGGTTAAGGTACTGGACTAGTAAGCAGAAGGTTGCCGGTTCAAGCCCCGCCACCACCAAGTTGCCACTGTTGGGTCCCTAAGCAAGGCCCTTAACCCTCAATTGCTCATCATGTTCCGCTCATTGTGTAAGTCGCTTTGGATAAAAGCGTCTGCTAAATGCTGAAAATGTTAATGTAAAAGAATAGTTCACCAACCAAAAATATCCAGCCAACAGCGCCCCGTGGGCAGCGTCCTGTGACCACTGATGAAGGTCTAGAAGATGACCAACTCAAACAGCAGCAATAGATGAGCGATCGTCTCTGACTTTACATCTACAAGGTGGACCAACTAGGTAGGAGTGTCTAATAGAGTGGACAGTGAGTGGACACGGTATAAAAAAAACTCCAGCAGCACTGCTGTGTCTAATCCACTCATACCAGCACAACACACATTAACACACCACCACCATGTCAGTGTCACTGCAGTGCTGAGAATGATCCACCACCTAAATAATACCTGCTCTGTGGTGGTCCTGACCATTGAAGAACAGGATGAAAACAGGCTAAGAAGTATGTAGAGAAACAGATGAACAACAGTCAGTAATTGTAGAACTACAAAGTGCTTCTACATGGTAAGTGGAGCTGATAACATGGACAGTGAGTGTAGAAACAAGGAGGTGGTTTGAATGTTATGGCTGATCGGTGTATGGTTGACTGTGTTAAGGCTAGACTTGGGTTGGTGATGTTTTAAAAAAGACGTATATATTTATACTTTATGGCTAGAAGTTAAAGAAATGTGAAATCTGAAAGCAGAAAAGTCTTCAAAATGTAAACATGTAGTATCTGTAGTATTGCCATTCCTTTTATTGCAACAAAAAAGTCAAACCAGGCTATTGCTATTTTCTCAGCAGCGTGTTTATTCGGCTTTGCTGTTTCTCCTGCACAGATGCAGTCCAGGCTTCAGAGCACTAGTGCTTGGTCTCTATTTTCGCCAGCCTTCACAGATAAGTGAGGGCTAAGCCGAGTGTGAAGGGAACAAGGGAAGAGAACCAGGAATAGAGCCTGACTGTCAGACAGGACATGGTTAGTTAAACAGTGTCTGTAAAACATAGATTTAAAGCATGCTTCAAGGCAAGAACATGATGGTGAGATGGGCCTCTCCGGAACTGTGGTCAGAGATGGATGGATCTGTATCCGCCAAAGGACGAGACCTCTGTGTCCCAGTATAAACACTGCCAGCACCCGTCTGACTGGCCAGCCAGAAAGTAAATTTTATAACTTGTGGTTAATTGAAGTGTATGGAAATATTATATTTAATTTTCTCAGATCAGACATCAGACAATCACTGATCCATCTGACTAACCAGTTCCAGTTTTGATTGGTCATTTCAAAGAACTCGACTCTTCCTGGCCTTTTTTCAAGAGTGGTGTTTGTTGTGGAGACCAACCATTAAGTCATTGGTTGTTAAGTGATTTTTTTGTAGTCGCCACTTATTCATTTGTCCCAGCTTTCATCAGCTCATCTATCTTTTGCGGTAAGGTATTTTTCTTCATTGTCCTGTTGAGAAACTCTGGAGTCAATATGCTGGAACAGCACTCATTAGATATTAGCTAATCACTTGAACTGGGTTGAGAAAAACTATCTATTCCCTCGGCTGCTCCCCTTAGGGGTAGCCGGCGGATCGTGATCCGCATTGTTGATTTGGCACAGTTTTTACGCCGGATGCCCTTCCTGACACAACCCTCCCTATTTATCTGGGCTTGGGACCGGCACTACAATGCACTGGTTTATGCACCCTAGTGGCCAGATACTTATAGGACAATTCAGTGTCTCCAATTAGCCTGGCTGCATGTTTTTGGCCTGTGGGAGGAAACCGGAGCACCCGGAGGAAACCCACGCAGACACGGGGAGAACATGCAAACTGCGCACAGAAAAAAACCCAGACCGCCTCACCTGGGGATCGAACCCAGGACCTTCTTGCTGTGAGGCGACAGTGCTACCCACTTAGCCACCGTGCCGCCCGGTTGAGAAAGACAGTGGCTGCAGTTAAATGTATTGTTCAATAGGCTGACTTGAAGGACTTTAAAGCATAGGTGGAATGTTTTCCACAAATATAAAGTTGTACAAGGACACAAATCATTAAAAACCAAGAGTTTCCTCCATATATTTAGTAGGTGAGATACTACGAGGGTTCTTCAAAAAGTTTCTGCACTTTTTTTAAAACTCTATCTATTAAGAATTTTTTTTCCCCTTTTTTCTCCCCCTTTAGCGCATCCAATTGTTCAATTTGCATTGTGCTTCCTCTCTGTCTATGCCGAACCCTGCCCTGACCGAGGAAATCGAAGCTAACCCATATCCCCTCCGAATCATGAGCAGCAGCCGCATCTATTAAGAATTGTAAAAAATCACTTTTCTACACAGTCATCTTTCTGCATTGCGATGCATTTTTCCAGCATGGTACCAACTTTTTAATGCCATCAGAACAAAATGTTTTTGGTTGAGCTCGTAGCCACTGATGCAGCACTGCTTTCACGTCATCATCACATAAAAATCTTCTTCCCCTTAAAGCTTCTTTGAGCGTCCAAAACGGTGGAAACCAGATGCCGCTATGTCCGGACTATAAGCATCTCTCAGTCTCTCACACACGACTGATTACTCCTCCTCCCACCCTCACCACTATCAAAAGGTTTCTCATAATATACACTTAAAAATGTGTTGGGACCATTGTACTCATGTCACTTTAGATTATTTTAACCATTTTTTTTCTAGGGACTTGGGTTCAAACTCCTGGTTACTTTAAACGACCCCTAGGAGTAAGTGAGTGCAAATGGGTAAATTGTGTAGGGAATTAAATAATGGTTATATAGTGTTATATGGTTGACTGTGTAAGCAAACAGCCACATCATATTGTAGCTAGACATGGGTTAGTGATGTTTCAAAAAAGACATATGTATTTATACTTTATGGCTAGAAGTGAAAGGAATGTGGAATCTGAAAGCTCTTCAACATGTTAACGTGCTGTAGTATTCAGAATTAGAATCACTTGATCTGGCCAGGTATTTTACACATACGAGGAATTTGTTTTGGTGATACACATAATAGTACACATAATACACATGTATGACATGTAGCATGTTAACAGTCCGTGTGCTGTCTGGTCTGTTAGATAAGTATTAACCAAGGGAGCAGCTGTGGTTAAGAATTGTTACAGCTCTTGGAAAAAAGCAGTTAGCATGTCTGGTTGTGCTCGTTTTTATTGTCCTGAGTCTTCTGCTGTAATTCAGCTTCAGCACTCTGTTGTAGATGTCCTGAAGTGTTGGCAGACTACATCCAATGCTCCTTTCCACTGTCCTGATTATACACTGGAGTTTGGCTTGTGATGTGGAGGAACATATTACCATTTCCTTTAATTGAAACAGAAAAGTGAGCATCCAAAAGGTGGAAATCAGATGGCACTAAATCAGGACTATAAGCGTCTCTTAGACACGACCGATTACTACTCCTACCACCCTCACTGTTTTCAATGAAAATATATTAGTGCAGAAACTTTTTGAAACTCTCTTGTATTTATCAATAAGTATCTCATAATATAACCCTAGGTGTAAGTGAGTGTAAATGAGTAAATGTGTGATGCCCTACACTCAGATGAAGCAGTTCCTGAAGGTGAATGAATACTGTAAATAATTTTTCCTCATCTTGTTAGTATTTGAGACATACATTTTAACAGCATATATAACTTTGCCTGGAGTTAAAGAAAGTCCTGAGTTTGTATATTTTCATTCGACAGTTCTCATACCACAAATCAGAGAGTGACAGAGACTCAAATACTGCGCGAGACAGTGGAAGACAGATATGAAGAAATGGTAATATTTTGCACTAAACATCCATTTATAAAGCACTGGCTGTTCTCTCAGCCTATCTCTCAAACAGCATTAATGGCCCATCCTTCTTTTTTTATTGTTTTCCAGGAAACTCCTCAGAGGCGTTTTTGCACCTTGCATCAGCAGACATTTCTCAGTCTGTACACCGACCCAAAACAATAACTCACACAAATTACCATAAATAGAACAAACCACACAGCCCGGATATTTAGGTCACGTCTCACGGGAATCCACAGAATTACTTCTTAAAAGTTACAATCTCTCACGTCTCAGGTTAAATGAAAAGATTAGAAGTCTGATTTCTTTTTTTTCTAAACTATATATAAAGCCTTTGGATCATTGAGTAAGCACTTTGTAGGGGAGCAGTTCACAAATTCAAATGGACATTTCTCACCTCCATCAGAGTTCTAGCATTTTATCTAAACAGACAAAAACACAACATTGCTATTACCAGTAGCTGCTTCTTGTTCATGTAAAAAACCTCTACAGCTCTGATAAACTCTGGAGTGTTCCATGTTTTCAGAAGATCATATCATTAATTTCTTATTACATTAAATAAAGTATAAAGCTTTATACATCACACACACACACACACACACACACACAGGGTAAATAAATTCATAGCAGCTCTGTGATTACGGCCACATCTTTCAAGGCCTTTTTGCCTGGATTATTCATGTTCTCAGGTGGAACGATTTAGCTTGTACACAGGTCACACTGACTCATTTTAAATGAGAACGTTTTTGAGGATAGCAATTTTAAGGTCAGCATGACCGTCTTCTACCTTTGTCATGGAAGCATGGCAAGTCTATGTGGTCAGTTTTGGTTTTACTTCACTATATGGCCACAAGTAATTGAACACCTGATCATGAGCTTGTTGTTTATCCATTTTTAACACCAACGGCATTAATGTTGCAACTACAATAGTCTCCACTTTCAACAAAGGCTTTGGTGTGTGCCTGTGGGAATTTGTGCCCACCTGGTCAAAGAAGCATTTGGAAGATCAGGCACGGACAGTTCATAATAGCATATAGTAATTTCATATAAAATAGCCAATTTATTTATTATTTATTATTATTTAGCAATTTTCCTCCAATTTTCTTCTCAATCGAGTTGTATCCAGTTACCCAATTGCATTACATCCTCTCTACTGATGTTGACCTCCACTCTGACTGAGGGGAGCCGTGACTAACACACGCCCGCTCTGACATGTGTGCAGTAGCCGACTGCATCTTTTCACCTGCACAAGGTGAGTTCATATGTGGATCAGCTTTGTGTACATAGAGGCACACCCTGATCCTCATTATCCCTTAACTCTGTGCAGGTGCTATCAATCAGCCAGCAGAGGGCATAATTGCAGTTATGAGGACTCCCCTCGGGCACCCACTCAGAACAACACGCCTTTTGTTGTTTGTGTAGGCATTCTTTGATATTCAAACCGCCGAGTTCAGGATGTCAGCTCTGGTGTGATAGTGTGTTTTACCGCTGCGCCACCTGAGCGCTACCCAACGGAGCAGAATTTAAAAAACGCATTTTACAGTTACATATTTCTACTCTTACTGTTCATTTCTTGTCCTGGGACCCATTTTACATTGTGGTTTCTTTAAATACTCCAGTTTCCCTACACCTTTGAAAGAAAAACAAAACATTACTGGCTGTCAAATATACAGATTTTCTTTTAACAAATTAATTTAACACAGCATAGTGATCAAACGGTCAAAACTGGATTATTTGCATTGTTATACATGCACACGTTAGGGCAGAAGCTGTACTGATGTGGATTTCTATTTCCTTTTCTTTGAAACTTTGTTGGAACGTTTGCTGGCTGTGTAATTATCCCATGACCAGTGCAGAACAAAGAGTAACTGAAGTGTCTTTTGTCATAAATTAAGCAGCTAATTATAAGCCGAACAAGCGGATTAGATGATATGGGTCAGTGGTAAAGGTCAGCCTAAGTAATTACAGCAGGCAAAATATGTACCAATAAAGAAAGAAAAGAAAAATTCTCTGGCTCACTCAAGCCATGTCCTTATTATTTTGGTAGTTTCTTGCCTGGAGAAAACATATGTTTATATGAGTGAGGCTTTAATTTTTCACTTGTCCTGGTTTCTTGTGGTCGCAAGAGACTGACAGACTTGCCACAAGCAAAATTTAAAAATAAGCATCACTCAAAATGCTAAAATATAGAAAAAAGATAAATGATGTGTCAATATTTTTTAATCTGCACATCAGATGCACAGCAATAAAAAAAGAATAGGGAATAATCTGTAAATCCACTTTGAGACTATATTATATTTCTGAGATGGTTCAGATATTTTGCAAAATGAAGTAATAACAATCTGTAATGTAAGTTAATTTGTTAAGTTAATTTGTGAATGTTATGGCTGACCAACTTAATTTTATTTTGTAAATATAACCAAATTTGATTTTGAATACGGGGGAAACGTTTGCAGAATATTTAAATTATGCTTTTCTGGAGCAGTCAAAAGTATATGACTTGCTAACATGATAACATAGTGTTGGTATCATGATTAAAAATTAGCCAACAGTATGTCAACAGTACCCACAAATGCTCGCCTCACATGACTAATGCCTATCATGGTGTGGTGGTGTATTAGTGCCCATGGCTTTGGTAACTTGCCCATTTATGAGGGCATCATCATAACTGAGACATAGCTGCCTTCTAGACTTTGTTTAGGAACATCAAATGCAAAGTTTCATCCTAAAAGTGTGACAACAGAATGCCTGCAAAGTCAGAGTGTGCTATGGTGTGCTAGAATGGATTGCCTGCAGTCCAACCCTGTCTCCTGTTAAAAGTGTGTGGTGAAGGGGCGCCCAGGTGGCGCAGCAGGATAATCTGCTAACATACCAGTGCTGGGATTCTGAACTCCCTGAGTTCGAAACTCAGCACTGCTACCGGTCGGCTGGGCGCCCTTTAGCAGGCATAACTGGCAATACCTGCAGCAGACGAAAATTGGTCATTAAAGTCTGCAGGATGGGAAAAGACCAGACCAGAAAGTGGGCGGGGTCTCCGACGCTGTACAGGGACCCTGGTTTGTAACCCGAGGCACCTGTGCAGGAAGTGTGCATTCACCGAAAAGTACAGGCGTCTAAAAAGCGGTTGTGGACTGCGCACACATCAGAGAGAGCATAAGGCAGGATTCCTTCTTGGACACAACCAGAATCTCCAGCAGCAGAAGATGAATTGACTACGCTAAATTGGGAAAAAAGGAGAAAGCATAAAATAAAATATCAAAAGATTGTTGACAGAAACAGTGCTGTAACACAGCTTAACATTTTTAAAACATGCTGAAGGTAACAAATACATTTATAAGGCCATGTAAAATAAATTGATTAAATGCAAATATTCAATTAAATAAAATTAAAAGAAAAATCTCATAGGTTTAACACATTACTGTATTCTATGTTAAAACAGATTTTACATAGAAACCTTGATTTCAGAATATTAATACAGTGTGTTAGGTAATCATCTGCATTGTTACTCCGCATCTCTGCATTTACTATTCATTTTCATTTCAGTGTCTCCCTAAATCATTCATCATTCCCTCACTCCCTTCTCTCTCACCAGCTTAATTAAGTGAGTAATTCTGCTTGGAGATCCTTTGGGTTTTGAAAGCAGGACACAAAATTGACTCTGGCTCTTTATTTCGAGAGATTTGGTGTGAAAACAGACGCATCAATAAAAGCCTCCAGCTGCTCCGTGTGTGTGTGTGTGTGTGTGTGTGTAGCTCTTGTACTTCCCACAAACAAGCGCAGGTTTGTAGGCTTTAATGATCACAGAATGTCAGTGAGTACGGCCTTAAAGGGGTTATGAAAGTGCTTGTGAAAAGAATGATGTATACTACAGTGCTGTGGAAAAAAGTATTCGCCCCCATTCGATGTCGTCTATTTTTGCTTATCTGTCACATTTAGATGTTTCAGATCTTCCTACTAGTTTTTAGTCATGATGGTGTCATTTGCTTTGTAACCTATTCCTGACTAATAGATTTTGTTCTGCATCTGTATTTAAATCTGAATGTGGAATTTTTTGCTGCTTTTTAGGCCCTCAGGACTGCTTAGTTTGTTTGTTTGTTTATTAGCATTTTAACATCATGTTTTACACTTTGGTTACATTCATGACAGAAACGGTAGTTACTCATTATACAAGATTCATCAGTTCACAAGGTTATATCAAACACAATCTTGGACAATTTAGTATCTCCAGTTCACCTCACAGGCACGTCTTTGGACTGTGGGAGGAAACCCCTTGCTGACACGGGGAGAACATGCAAACCTCACAGAAAGGACCCGGACCACCCCACCTGGGAATCGAATGCAGGATCTTCTAGCTGTGGGGTGACAGTGCTACCCACATAGCCACCGTGCCACCCGGGCTGCTTTACAATGCACCCAACAATGTTTGGGTTCATCGGGTCTTGTAGTTATCATGCCAGGATGAATTGAGCAAAATTTAACCTAATTGTCAATTACATTTGGTTGATTCTGTAGCCAAGGGGCACTTACTTTTTCACATAGGGCCAGATATGGCTGAGCAGCATTTTTAAATTCAATTAATGACAGTATCATATAAAAAAAACATGCTGTGTTTACTTGGGTTAACGTTGTTTAATATTAAAAGTAGTTTAATGATCTGAACCATATAAGTGGGACAAACTTATATGGCAGTCTTTCACAGCACTGTGTATTAAACCACACTGATGTTGGTTTCTCCATTTTAATGAATTAAAAAGTGTTAATTATTTTCTTTATCAGCACAGCTCGAATGTGAATGACTCTGGAATAGTGCTGGCTGCAGGGTAATCAAAATATATGCATGAATGATCCGCAGACCATTTACTATAATGTTTCATAAAAAGGGGAAATAAAAATAAAATCGGATTTTTTGGACAACAAGCCTCAATTTATGTCTAGTGAAAAATCGAATAAAGATTTTTTATAGGAAGAACACTACGCCAGTAGAGATTTGCTGTTATTAGGGGACAGATAAAATCCGCTCTTTATCAGAAAGTTCTTGACGAGAGTTCGAGTGTTCATCTGTGAGCTGAAGATGAGGCACATTTGAGTTATGCAGCAGGACAATGATTTTAAATACAAAGAAAAACCAAACTGGATTATGAATTATTGGAAATTCACACTGATTCCTTATTTCATGTCTGTAACATATTCCAAAAAAAGATGGGACAGGGTCAATGGAAGACTGACAGAAAAGTACAAACGTCTGAAAACACCTGTTTTGAAACTTGTCACAAATGAACAGGTAATGCTTTCATTATTTGGTATTAAAGAACCACTGACAAAGGTGGCTCGGTGGGTAGCACTGTCGCTTCACATCAAGAAGGTCCTGGGTTCTATCCCCAGGCGAGGTGATCCGGGTCCTTTCTGTGCGAAAACATGCAGTCGGGTTAATTGGAGACACTGAATTGCCCTATAGGTGAATGGGTGTGTGTGTGTGTGTGTCTGCCCTTTAATGGACTGGCGCCCCGTTCAGGGTGTTACTGTGTGCCTTGCGCCCATTAAGCTGTGATAGGCTCCAGCACCCCCTCGCGACCCTGATTGGATAAGAGGTTAAGAAGGTGAGTGAGTGATTGAGCATTTAGCGGACACTTTTATCCAAAGCGACCTACAGTACTAGGACAATATACAGTCTAAGCAATTAAGGATTAACGGCCTTGCTCAAGGGCCCAACAGTGGCAACCTGGCAGTGATGGGGCTTGAACCAGCAACCGTTCAGTTATTAGCCAAGTACCTTACAGCTACAACTTCCCTAGAAATACTAGGAATAGGTTATGGGACAAAAATTTAAGAACAATGTTCCACAACAAAATGTTGTAGATTTCACTCTCTACAGTCCATAAATTATTGAAAGATTTAGAAAATCCAGAAGAATCTCTGTGCATGAAGTTAAATACCAAAAATCAACTTAAATTTGATTTTAATTGATTTTTAAAAACTTAAAAACTTTTAACCTTTGATTTTTCAGACAGAACTGCTGTCCATTTTGCATCTGGAAATCCATCTGGGGATCGAACCCAGGACCTTCTTGCTGTGAGGTGACAGGGCTACCCACTTAGCCACCATGCCGCCCCCAACCGGTGGCAGCACTGAGTTTCGAACCGAGGAGTTCAGAATCTCAGTGCTGGTGTGCTAACATTTCAGATTTTTTTGGACATAACTCACAGTGTTAGATAAAGAGGGAAAAGAAGATCTCCATTGTTACCAACACACATTTCAAGTGCCAGTGTCTGTCATGCTATGTTAGTGTGTTAGTGCCAATAGTGTGTAGAATCTGCACATCTTTAAAAGCACCATCAATGCTGAGGGGTACTTGAAGCAATTTGAAGCAGCATACACTGCCATTTAGACAGCTATTGTATGGATTTTGCCATAATGTAAGCAGGTTATCCAGGGTTCCTCTACTTATCAGGAAACTTGCAGTATAAGATCTGGTTTAATTAAATTCCTAACCATCATAGATTAGTTATAGAGGCCAATACATTCTAATGTATATGTACGACAGTAATTCAGAAGACAGTGTAGGTTTCAGATTGCCCCCTGGTGTAAAGGAGCGGGTAAGTGATTAGGTACATGATTCCCTGTAATAGACTACCCAGTGTCTCCAAATTGGTTTTGGACCCACCTTAATCCTGATCAGGATAAACCAGTTACTAGAAATAAATGCATGTATTTGAACAGCAGTGTTTTCACACTGTCCTGGATGCACATTGCACCTACGCACAACCATCCAATTTCTCCTGCTGCACCCCTGAACATACACCTGTGTTTGTTAATTAGTTGGTGTGTTGAGTCAGATGTAATGGGAGCTATAAAACCAACAAAACGTCTGTAGAAAGGGGATTGCAGGATCAAGTGTGGGAAAACCTCGACCTATAAAAGTTTGCCAAAATACACCGTAGAGACAGAAAGGCACCGGCTGCTCACTATGACCCTGCTTTAGTATGTTCCAGTACTTATTTGCAAAATCAATATTAATAATAATAGCTTACTGATAGAGTTGGTGAACGTTGATGCCCTGCAGTGGATTAGTGCCCCGTCCAAATATTCCCCAGTTCAGTTACTCACACCAGGGCAATTTAATATACTGACATTTTTGGAAAATGAGAGGAAGCTGTGTAAATCTTACATGTACAAGGGTAAAAGTACCGAACTTTGCCCAGGCTGGACCCTGGAGCTTTGAAGGACTGATGTTCCCTGCAGTATCACCTGCACAAGACCAGTCACAGCAGAGGCAGGGCTAAACCAGTACCCATTCAGGGACGTTTCAGGTGCAAAATTTGTGCTTATGTGTCATATACACCGACCAGGCCTAACATTATGACCACTGACAGGTGAATTGAATAACACTGATTATCTCTTCATCACGGCACCTGTTAGTGGGTGGGATATATTAGGCAGCAGGTGAACATTTTATCCTCAAACTTGATGTTAGAAGCCGGAAAAATGAGCGAGCGTGAGGATCTGAGCGAGTTTGACGAGGGCCAAATCGTGATGGCTAGACGACTGGGTCAGAGCATCTCCAAAACTGCAGCTCTTGTGGGGTGTGTCCGGTCTGCAGTGGTCAGTGTCTATCAAAAGTGGTCCAAGGAAGGAACATTGGTAAACCGGCGACAGGGTCATGGGCGGCCAAGACTCATTAATGCACGAGGGGAGCGAAGGCTGGCCCATGTGGTCCGATCCAACAGACGAGCTACTGTAGCTCAAACTGCTGAAGAAGTTAATGCTGGTTCTGATAGAAAGGTGTCAGAATACACAGAGCATCACAGTTGCAGGGCTGTTTTGGCAGCAAAAGGGGGACCTGATCGGTGTATACAGTGCTGAATAGTCAATATGGATTCATATGCAGTATTTGCAGTACTGAATATCTGTCTGGATGACAAGGGTACATTAGGCATGATGGTTTCCCAATAAATATAGCGACTATATCCAAATATATTAAATGTATTATGTGTTACTAAATCAGTCTGCTGTGAGCACTCAATAACAGTCAATGCATCTTAAACATTATATGTCCCACATAATGCCAGCAGTTCTCATTACTACATATAGAAAATAAATAATAATAATAAATAGAATTTAAATAATGGCTTGGTGGGAATGTTTGATTCCCAGGTGGAGCGGTCCGGGTCCTTCATGTGTGAAGTTTGCATGTTCTCCTTGTGTCTGTGTGGGTTTCCTCTGGGAGCTCCAGTCCAAAGACATGCAAGTGAGGTGAATTGAAGATACAAAAGATACAAAAGATACACATGACTGTGTTTGATATTAAACTTGTGAACTGAGGAATCTTGTGCAACCAGTAATTACCTCTCCTGTCATGAATGTAACCAAAGTGTTCCTTACTCATTCTAATAGTTAACCTGCAGCAACAGTAGGTGGGCACTGTGAATATGCTGGGCTAAATAGCACTCATATAAATTCAAGACATTAGTCACTTATAATCTGTAGCCTAGCCACATATGAAATGCAATTTCTGTGGGTCAGTAATATCAGTAGGCAAAATGTGACAGTGATCTTTGATGTTGATTATTGAGTGATTACAGTATTATTTCATTTAGTTTACAAGAGATCTTTTTAGAGGGTGATGTATCATATCCTTAGGAGTGTACAAAATAGTTTGAGGGCGGCACGGTGGCTCGGTGGGTAGCACTGTCGCCTCACAGCAAGAAGGTCCTGGGTTCAGTTCCCAGGTGGAGCGGTTCGGGTCTGTGTGTTCTCACTGTGTCTGTGTGGGTTTCCTCCGGAAGCTCCGGTTTCCTCCCACAGTCCAAAGACGTGCAAAAGAGGTGAATTGGAGACACACAAAAAATTTTCTGTGTTTGTGTTTGATATTGAACTTGTGGTCAGTAATATCAGCAGGCAAAATGTGACTTTGATGTTTAGTGATTACAGTATTATTTCATTTAGTTTACAAGTGATCTTTTTGTACTAGTTGTAGCCTAGTGGTTAAGGTACTAGACTAGTATTTAAAACGTTGCTTGGGCCCTCGAGCAAGGCCCTTATTTTAAGTTGCTTAGACAGTATACTGTAAGTTGCATGGATAGAAGCGTCTGCTAAATGCCGAGAATGTAAATGTAGAAATTGCTGTTATCATATGGGTGATGTATAATATCCTCAGGAGTGTATAAATAGTTTGAAAAGCGTGTTCTTGTTCTCTTATTGAGAGAGTTTTTCATTTGCAAGGTGAGTCATGACACAATCTGATTACAGGCCTTAATGGCGCCGCCCACATCACTGCATTTAAAACCCTTTTATAGTGCCTTAATAGGCAGAGGTGGGTGGAGTAGCCCAAAAAACTCAAGTAAAACTGTTTTTATATAGTGAGATGCTCTAGCAGACACAGTTCCCACGATGTTTTATGTTCTTCTCTTTTATAAAGTGCTGACTCTGCCTACAGGCCTTCTTCTTACAGTTTCTAGAACTTTCTTTCCTTATATAGGAGAATGCTGTGCCACAGGAGTCGTCGTCATTTATGTACTGATAAAAAAGAAATGAATAAGAGCGTTAGTACGTACATTTTAGTTCTCAGCTTAAGTGCTTAGTAAAGAGGTGATGAAGGTTTTTCATCGTCTTTTGAAGACAGTGAGAGACTCGGGTGTTGGGACAGACAGAGGAAGTACATTCCACCACTTAGCTGCTGGTACAGAGAAGATCCTTGAAGCTTGCCTTCCCCAGGTTGTAAGTGGAGAATCAAGGCGAGTGAGACTAGTGGCTTGGAGGTTGCGGGGTGTGATGAGTTCTCTATGGTAATTTGGTCCATTTTTGGCTTTGTAGGCGAGCATCAGTGTTTTAAACTGAACACGTGCAGCTACAGGAAGCCAGTGAAGAGAACGCAGCAGTGAGGTGATGTAGCAAAGTTTAGGTTGGTTGGACATGGGAGCAGTAGTCCAGCTGAGAGATTACAAGTGGTTGGACAAGAATCTGAGTGGATTTCATAGAGAGAAAAAGCCAAATCTTCTTGATGTTGTAAAGGAGGAACCGTCACAATCTTGTCATGTTGGCAGCATGAGTGATGGCTGTCACAGATGCAAAGGGCAGGTGACAAATCCACATTTATTCCAATGATTTTAAAATTAGATTTTCAGCAAGCTAATAATCTGGTGTCCATATATTCTTGGGCATTTACTGTATATAGCACTTTAGTTGTATAAATTACTGACGTGTAATGATTGCAAGCTTACACCTCTCCTCCAAAAGAAATAAAATGCATACCTGAAATATAATACCCGATATCTTTTAGACTGCATTCTACAGCACTTTAAAATGAAAAGCGTTCTTCTTTCGTCGGTGGATAGTAATGAAATGAAATGTATAAGATCCTAGTGAGATGGAAAAGTGATAAGCACCAGCCTTTGATGACGGCAATAGGAGCACCTCCACCTCCAACCCCTCTTAGTTATTTCCTCAATTGGTGTCTCTGAAGTCTGGCAACTCCAATTTATCCTGATAGAAGATCTTTTTAGGGAAAGCCATAAAGCATTATGTGCAGGCGGAGTGAATTCCCCTGGCCTCTCCCATAACTGCTCCCAGATATCATCTTTAGCAGGAATCTTGGCGGCATCTGCAGTATTTGATTACCGCAGTATTCTCAGCTGAGTTTGTATCTGTGCTCTCCACATACTGGCAGGAGATGTGCACAGGAGTGTAAATTTTTGCAGGAAATCGACCCCTGAGTCTGGGGACATGGGGTTGCTTCTCAATCAGGGAAAAGTTCACATTTATTTCTTTATAAACAGATAAAAAGCATCAACAGCATCTTACAGTGCAGTGCTTTCAGTTTTCAGCCTCTAAAATTCTTATATTATATGGTTATTTTTTCAGTTTCATCAGCATCAAATAGGGTCAGGATGGCGGCAGGTCTGGATCCCCTGGGGAATCACTGGGCGTATGAGAGGAATACCCTGGACAAGGCAACAATCCATCTCAGGGCTTTGGTCGTAGCTCACCCTTAACAACCCTCACTCATGTCTGTGTAGACGTTTGGCTGGTCGATAGCACCGCTGAGATTCAAACCTGGATCTCATCAGATGGTGGGCTAGAGTATTAGACAGCTGTGTCAGTCGGGCGTCTGTCTGTCTGTCTGTCTGTCTGTCTATCTATCTATCTATCTATCTATCTACCTATGTATCTATGTATCTATCTATCTGTCTGTCTATCTATCTATCTGTCAATCTATCATTTTTTTAAAAGCTGGAATATAAGCAAGTGGCAGTTTTAGGATTTCAAATATTTATGCAACTTTAGTGACTGAATGATTAAAGCACAATGAAATGTTCACAAATTTGGGTTCTTAGGTTTATAAAATGTCATGATTTTGATATGAATTGTCATATTGTCATATGCAGAATAAAGCTAAATAAACTTGGTAAATCACCATTGTTTTATGTACATTTAAGTGTGATCAGTCAAACTAGCCCTATGTATATGGACACATATAACCAGCTGTAATTTGTCATGAATAATTACAGGAATTAAGTGGGTCATGTCAAAAGATGTGACATTATTGCACCACTAACTAACCAAAGTGGCTTGAACCAATTTACTGTTAAGGAACCTTCATTAAACTAAAGTACTTAAAGATGTTAAGTGCATAAAGATGTTATTTAATGTGTTCGTTTTTCATGGAGGGATAAATAATCATGCAAATTTTAAGTTCTAAAATACTTTCCCCTTACCAATGTATGTAAACTCTGAGCTGAGAAATTACTTTGCAGTATGAGCGATTGCCACTGTGTGCGATCATGAGCTAGATTAACAAATCGTCTGTCAAAATGGCATTGACGAAACTTTTTGGGCATTTTTACACACTTCAGTTTCTGCCAGACACATTCATCTTCTGAATGACCGAAGCACTTAGCCGACAAAACAGGATGCAGTTTGGAAAATGACTGTTTTATGTTCTTTTTGTTCTGTGCAATAGGCAATCATTCTGAGGTGTTTTTGATAAATTAGGGTCATTGAGAGTCTGCATCTCACCGTTAGACTGGTACTTTTCATCTGCGTACTTTGTGTTTCAGATTATAAATAATGCTTTATAAAATATACCTGCCGGTGATTATGACAGAGGTAATACTGATTACTGACAATGGATGTAAAATAGCTTAAGTAGCTTAAGTAGATTTAAAGAGAAATACTACACTACAGGTCATGAACAGGCTGTGATGTTCAAACAATGTTCAAATGTTCCAAACTGCCCACGAAAGCAACATCAGCAGAAAAACTTCCTCAGGTCCATCATGGATTAGATTTCAACTGCTGAGCAGCCACACAGGAGCCAAACATCATCATGCACAGTTATGTGTTGGCTGGAGTGGTGTAGAGCACACCACTATTGGACTAAAGCACTTAAAATGATGAATAATGATTCGATTGAGGCTGGTAAAATGCTATCAGTTTAAATGCACGGTGCCAGTTGTATATAGGCAGTTGTAGCCTAGTCGTTACAGTACTGAACTAGTAATCGAAAGGTCTCTGGTACTGTCACATTACTGTAAGTTGCTTTGGATAAAAATGTAAATGGTTCAGCATTTGATCTCATACTTCCGATTTTCTCATATTCTAGATACAACCTCGCTAATTATTCTGTGGTGTTTGAAAGTCACATCATGTAGTCAAAATCTAGTAAGTATCTTTCCAGAGGGCTACAGGCATATTAGCCTCAGATCAGAACCATCTCCATATTAATGGTGCAAACTTAGTTGTGGAAACCGAACTCACATGAACTGTGAGCATCATCTTAACTTTAGTAGCTATAACAGCTCCCTTTTTTCTGAAGGCTTTCCACAAGAATTTAAAGCAAGTCTGTGGGAATTTGTGCTCATTAAGTAAAAAATGCATTTGTAAGGTCAAGCGCTGATGTTGAATGAGGCCTGATTTACAATCCACATCCTTTCACAGGGCTTGTGGAAAGACTCAGAAGACGAGGCCTGGATTCCATAACCAGAAGCTAGTCTGCCATCCAAGCCCCCCCAACCCACACAACACATACACACAACAATAACCACATAAACATGATTGCAAATGAACTGGTCTCCATTTATTAATTAATTTATTTCTTTTTTTATTCATTTGCTGCATGTCTTTGGAAGAATGTCATTTCGTCTCAGACTAGCTGGAAAAAGACGTTGTCTTGATGGCAGCATATGTTATCAAGCAATAATTACAATAATATCTGTTTTATATGGAACATTCCAGAATATTTTCAGAATATTTTGCCTCTGTCCCCACATTCTATTGTTTTTTTATGTTTACAAAATGCAGTTAGGTTTGTCAGAGTCAGTGTTTTATTACAATTGTAGGATCTGGGGGCGGCACGGTGGCTAAGTGGGTAGCACTGTCGCCTCACAGCAGGAAGGTCCTGAGTTCGATCCCCAGGTGGAGCGCTCCGGGTCCTTTCTGTGTGGAGTTTGCATGTTCGCCCCGTGTCTGCGTGGGTTTCCTCTGGGTGCTCCGGTTTCCTCCCACAGTCCAAAAACATGCAGCCAGGCTAATTGGAGACACTGAATTGTCCTATAGGTACCGAGCCGCTAGGATGCATAAACCAGTGCATTGTAGTGCCGGTCCCAAGCCCAGATAAATAGGGAGGGTTGTGTCAGGAAGGGCATCCGGCGTAAAAACTGTGCCAAATCAACAATGCAGATCACGAAATAGAGAGGGTTTGTAGGATCTGGATCCATCCATTTGTGCAGAACAAAATGTTTACTGAATATGACACAATTACACACAACCAATGCATGATTTTCAATATCTGGTGTTGAGTAGCAATATGCATGCATGAACATGAAGAAAATGAGACCTACAGTTACTTATGGACACCAGGGAAGCTTAATGAGATTCAACCTTGTTTTTGGGGGATTTTCTTCCAGTTTTACCCATGGATGCTGCAGAAGAAAAGCAGTGAGCTTTATCATAAAGCTATCGTTTGCATCTCCTTTTCATAAATGTGATGCTTATGTGGACAGGTACCCGAGATCTCGTTCAGCCTCGTCTGAATCACAGCTTGAATCTGAGCCTTCATTTCTGGGAAGCGAGCCAGAGTTGTATTGTAATTTTCAGCGGAGAGACTGCAGATCCGGCATGGGGTCAGAGCAACCACGTCGGCTGTGTGCTTTCTCTTCACCACCAAGGCCGTCTCTGAAAAGAGCACGATGATGACTCTTCAAATCTGATCAGTCAGGTCGTGAATTCTGGCACCACAACAAGCCTTTTGAAATCTATATGTCAAACTTATTAAACGACTGGCGTACTGACTGTATATAACCAGCGTTATTATCTGCTAAACAACACCTACTGCCCCCGATAATCCAATTAAACTATGTTTGTAGCTACAAGTGGGTGTGCATGAGGATCCGCCCGTCTCTTGGTCTGTTGGTCGATCTTTACATTTGGGCTGTTATTTTTGGGAGTGTAAAGATTTCACCACTACATTGACATGATGGTGTCTGTAAAATGATCTATTATGTACAGTATGTATCTGAACTGGGTGGCACAGTGGCTCAGTGAGTATCACTGTCGCCTCACAGCAAGAAGGTCATGGGCTTGATCCCCAGGTAGGGCGGTCCGGGTCCTTTCTATGTGGAGTTTGCAGTGGAGTTCTCCCCGTGTCTGCGTGGGTTTCCTCCGGGTGCTCCGGTTTCCTCCCACAGTCCAAAGACATGCAAGTGTCAACCAAAAGCGTAAAACATGACATTAAAATCCTAATAAACAAACATTAAACATTAACACTTTTACACATGTGCATCCATTTGTATACTGCTCAATTGGTGAAAGAGCACTTTAATAAAATTACCAAACTAATTTTGAATTACATACAAAATAAACTTGGTTACTTTAGTAATAAACTGGTAAAAGACATAAAGAATCAGTTAGTCTATTGTGAGTGTAATTCTATTTTACCAACATGGCTTATGGTAAACTCATTCCATCCTTGAGTGCTATAGAGGCGTATTTGGTGTGCCAGACATCTTGTCAATGCTGGCAGTAAACAAATGAAAAGCAAATGTCAGATAAAGTGACAACTACACCTCTGGAAGAGCACGATAATAACCACAGGTGGTTACTTGGCAGGGCTGGAGAAATGGCTGAGCTTCATGGTTTAGTGTGCATGCATCTCACTGTTCTAGATGGCTGCCTTACCACTGGAACAGCAAAGACATCAAACTGCAAGGGATTAACATTGTAAAAGAATTTAAAATGATTTACTGGTTTGATAAGCATGTATATGAATATATTTTTGTATTAAAAGACTCTCTGAATTGCCTGGTGTTTTTCATGCATGTCCACATTGCTTTGGCCACATAAAGCATGCATGATCTCTGTTAGAGACAACTTTTTACTCAAACGTTGTCCCTTGTCTGACTGGTCAAACCCTTCCCCTCTTGGTTGCAAGTTATCGTGCCAGAACCTTGCACCGAACAGATCCAGTGTATGTCCAAATATTAAAAATATGGTAAAACAAAACAGAAAGTGGACATAATAGGGTCTGTTCGAAAACCTAGTGAGCTACCTTACTGTCTACTGCCTACATAGGCAGCTGCCTCAGTAGAGAGGATTCTACTAAGTCATTGACTTATAAGTCAGGTTATTCTAATGCACTACTTAGACAGAGATTACATCAGTTTTTCGCTTACTTATGCCTAGTTCACACTACACGATTTTTGCCCTGATTTCCGCTCGCCTCTCACTAGATTTGCCGGCTCGGGAGCAACTCGTATTTACTCAGCGTTCGCTCGGCTCTCAATCGTTATGTGTGAACTACCCAACAACTCGATCCGAAGAGAGGTTTCTAGCATGTCAAATATCTGGATCCGAGTCGCCCAACTGGCAATGAGTGCTATGTCGAACAGCCAATGAGAACCCAACATACAGTGTGAGGGAAAACGCAGGGGAGAAGTTGTAAAAGGTGGGACAGAGGCATAATATAGTTTATATCAGAATACATCGGCACACACACAAGTTTGACAGTATGTCTGACCTTATCATTCTCTACAAAACGTAACACCAGCGTTGCATTGCAAAAAATAATTATTAACCTCCAACTCACTATAGAACAATCCATGCTGTTCATGTAGCCAAATCCACTCAGATTCATTTATTTTTCCTCTTTGATGTTATGCTGCACATCAGCGCACAAACTTTGATCGCTCACTACTTGTTGACGTGCATTTTTTGACGTGGTATCATTAAACCTCTCGTCACTTCTTGCGTTTGTTTTCGTGACAAAACGTAGTTTGGGAGACCAGAGAAGCTCGCCTGCGATTCCAGTTGGTGATAGATGGTGTAGTGTGAAACCCCCTATCGCCGATCAATCGTGTAGTGTGAAAGCCACACCGACTTGAAAGACTCCCGATTACAAGAGATCCAGTCATGTAGTGTGAACTGTACAGCGACCTGACAACTTGGAAAGTCGTGTAGTGTGAACTTGGCATAAGCTAACTCAGTTACCCTCATGCCATTCAGACCAATGGGATGAGGCTGACAAGTCCGAATTTGCAAATAATCGACACTTGTGCACTTTTATACAAATTAAAAATCAAAGTGAATTTATTTGAAAAGAACTCCATTGGTTGCTCCACATTCGTTCTCCAAATTTTAATTTTTTTGTGAGAAAAGTTGTGCCGCACTGAATGCTGGGATTGCCTTCAGCGCTGAGGAGGAATCGTATGCTCCCTCGTTATTCAGTCAAAATACCGTTTAAATTTAAGGTGCCTTACTAGGCAGGATTTTAAGGCATCTAAGAATTCGAACAGCCTTCTTCTTGGGAGTGCAGGATGACGTAAAATGCATCTTTGTAAAGAGATCGCTAAGTTTTCAAACACACCCCTAGTAATAAAAAACTGTGGTCGCTCTGTGTTGTGAAATTTTCTGCCTTTGCTTTATTGGGAGCAAAGTTTGTGATAAAATAAGCTCCATTTAGTCCACCGTCTTATCACCCTGCACTCTTCGGAAGGTTGATATAAATGAAGCGCTTCAGTAATTATGTAATACAAGGACATGAATAAATATAAGGTTTCAGGATTTGTTTAACATCGTCCAGTGGAGAAAGAATTATTGACCTTCGTGGGGAAAAAAATGACCCTTTCAGGAAATGATGAAAAAAGTGAGCGGTACTTAATTATATATGGACAACTGTGCTAGTGAGTTATGCTAATGCATTTCCCTGTGAATGGTCTAATTGAGTGTGTCTAAGATGGTTATCAGGGATGCTTGTGCTGCGTCATGTCTAAATCTAGAACACGTCTGACAGGGTAATATAGCTTACTCTCACCTTGTTTAAAGCATTAATCACAATTACGTTTGCATGACAACAATAGCTTTACTGCGGAGGCTTGCCAGTGTGTTTATGAACTGTCATGTTAACAAACATTAGGGGTGAAGAAATTCCTCAGTGTGTCAAGAAAATAATTATAATAATTATATAAGCAATTTTACTGTGCTAATTTTAGTTGATTTATAGCATATGGATTATTTTTGGTTGTACGCAAACACCCCCTTGTGGAGGCTTTATGTTACATCTTGTAAATCAAAGTGGGACCAGATTGTACAGAGAGACTAAAGCCTGAGTTATACTTTCGCATCTGAGCATAGCGCACGACTCAGCACACTGCGCGTGAACCTGTGAGAACGGCAGAAGCATTTATAGTTGATGCGTCATTCGTTGCTGTTTTGTACGAAACGACAGGTGGTAGTGAAAAGAAATACCCCATTCTGCTGAAGCGCGCGCGATACGCGAAAAGTTTCAAAAATCGAGAGGTGCACGACGCGCATGGGCGGAGCCACCGCAACTGCGTCATTTTTGCCACGCGCACCCTCGCGCCAGTTGCACATGCGTGAAATATAAACCTAGCTTAAGATGCATTGTTTGTGTTGCCTAAGTCATGTCAAAATCACAGACAGAAAAAAGGTTTAAAAAACCATGGGCCTTTTTATATCTTTAACACGATTATGGAAAGTTGTGACCAGTTTCATTCCCGCAGCTTTTTGGTGTTTTTAGGTGTTAATGAGACCCCTTGTGCTTGTACAGGTTAACTCGGGACCTCATGTATCTTAGAAAGCAGATCATAGAAGACTGGAATGCCATTTGGAGCCATTTGTAAGATCTATAAAAAGCCTGATTGATTCCATTGTAATGCTTGTGGCTCAGTCTAAATGGTGCTGCCAAACTAGAAGCCAATCCATAATGAATCACAATCAGTAACAAGGAATTACATGGCCATGCCTCAAAGTCAAACAACAATGACTTTTCCACACATCACTAAATCAATTATATATACTGTATATATACTGTATATACTGTATATATATATATATATATATATGTATATATATATATATATATATATATATATATATATATATATATATATATATATACAGTATATATATATACTGTATATACTGTATATATATATATATATATATATATTGTTGTGTGTATTTACTGACCAATATTTCACTGCTTTAGTAACTTGTTTAGCTTCACCCACCATGGCCATGAGGCCATATAGTAAAAACAATTAATCCATGAATTTAAAAATGCTTTTGCATTATTGTAGCTCAATCTACATAGAGATTTCAATTGTTTAGATATTTTATGATTAGTTATACCTGTATCTACAAAAGCTGTTTACAAAAAAAAAAGAATTTATTAGAACGTGGCAGCTTATAGTTCCTACAGATGAATAAATCTAATTGCACCAGCCCACTTAGGTGTGAAATCAGATTGCTGTCGGGTCTCAACAGGCAGGAAAGTGCTGCCAATTAGGTTGAATAAGTCAACAGTTTGTGCAATCATGGCACTGTGGATGAAACAACTTCTAAGTGTTGGCAAAAGTGTATGTACTGTCTTTGTTGTCAAACAAATTCATGGTTTATGTGGCCTTCTTTGTTTTGTCCTGATGAGCTCCAAGTTCACAAGAAAGTTGCTGAGCCAGGGCTGTGAACATCTCTCATTCATAATTTGCTTCTGCTATGCTGGCAGATTTGAAGGCTCATTTAGCCTCCAACTCAAGTCACTTCCAGATATAAAAATTGTGCACACATTGTTAGATGGAAAAATTCTACGTAAAACAAAGTGGAAGCTCAGTATTCATGAACATTAGACATATCTAAGTTATCATATGTGTAGGAACTATGGGTCAACACAAAAATGCACCCAACTTGATTTACTAATTCTGATGCCCTAAATTAATGAGTATCTTTTTTTTTCCTGCCGATTTAGCGCATCCAATTTTGTCCTCCGCTGCTGACAGACACCAGATTTTGCATCCAAGGAGAGCACGCCGCTGCCCACGCCTTCTTTACACGTGTACAGCCCTCCTCTTCTCGTCCGTGCTTCCTGCAACTCCTCTTCTCGTCCGTGCTTCCTGAAACTCTGTGCTGGTGCATCAGCAGAATGTACAATTTGTTTCAAATGTACTTTATAATTGGTAATCATATACTCCATTTCTTTTTAATTGGAGGGGGTTTGGTAGACGATATGGGTTTTACTATTTTGTAAGAAGAGTGCTGTTTGTTCTCATTCCCTGAAGTTAGAAGTATATCTAACTATAACTATAAACCAAAATTGAAAATGGTTTGTGCACAGATAATAAAGTCAGTGGGATGTTGATTCAGTAGAGTTATTTTTAGCCAAACATAATATTTCATACTGCTTCAATTCATTTAAATTAAATTACTTTAACAGTGGGTATTTAGTCGCAGAGCCAGACTTTTTCTTCCAACATCTGGGTCTCTCTGAATGGAGTCAAATCCCATTGCTTCCTAAATTACATAACTTTACAAAAGCACAAACATCCCCGTGACTATTTAGCTTTACTTGTGCTTGTACATTATTACATTATTACATTAGACCTGATCACAGAAAGAAAATAATTAAATAAATAAATACATTTGTCCAGCACTGACAGCATCTTCAGTCTTCATCTTTCACTTTTCATTTACTGTATTTGGTGTTCCTCTGTACAGATGACTGGGGTGACAGGTAGAGGAAACTGATCTCTGTGTTATGTGTGGAGATGTCTGAGCTTCTGATTGATTTTCAGGATCAATGTCAAAACTCTATTCTATGTAACAGTGTATGATGGTCAGCTTTAATTAGGATCTGACTGCACACAACCCAAGCTGAAATGTCCTAGAACTTTTTGTAACCTGGTGCTGTTGTATTGCTAACACTGTACATCAGATATAATCATCTGATATAATTTTATGTTATAGGTGTCTGTCATTCTATAACTAATGTGGTACTTATGTTTATTTGTTATTTTATAAGTTACAACTACCATACAGATTACAGATTAAGTTTTTGGATGTTTACTGATGACCCCCCCCCCCATATCCCATTTTGCAACACACCCTACCAGTTGAGAGGAGTGTTAACTCACCAGTTAAGGTACTGGACTAGTAATCAGGTTGATGGTATAAGCCCTACCACCACCACGTTGCCCCATTGGACGCCTGAGCAAAGCACATAACCTTCAGTTGCTTCAATTCTATTTGGTCACAATTTGAAGATCGCTTTGCTAAATGTAATAAACGTAAATGCTATAAACGTTGTAATAATTACTATGTTAGTGTTAGTGAAGTGCTGTGAATGGTCCACCACCAAAATAATATCTGGTCAGTTGGGGTACTATGGGTTTAGAGGGTTTAGAGGGTATTTGTATACCTACAACATTGATCATTAAAATTATTAATGACTGTATGTACCTATTAAAGTGCTTACTGAGTGTATACATTTATTACGCTGTATATATAGTTTTACCTTCTGCACCACTCTGATAAAGATAATGATTTTGGTTCTTATATAGACCACTTTACAGAGACTTCGCTTCTCTGCTGACAGTTCTTCAATATGATTCTAAACCTCTAATTGTTTGGACCATGTACTCCCATAATATACAACATTAAACTGGGATTTCAGCTACACAACTTATTACTGGTGTGGCTCTCTCTAGGGAGTTTTAGTTGGAACAGCAAAATTGTGGCAGAACTCAATTAAAGTACAGGATCCAACGTTAGGGACCACTGGGGTACGTTTGAGGGTGCAAGTACATTGTACTCTGAGAACTGAAGTCATACCTCAACAGTTCTTTTATTCCAAAGGCTTTTGAAAGTTTTGATCTTAAGAATGAAGCGTTTCTATTGGTAGATGTAAACAATATGTTCTTGTTTGATGTCATTATGTTCACAAATGTGCAAATCATTTTTAGTCAAGTGAAGCGTTAGTGATGCATAGCTCCATTGACACAGGTTTGATCCAGTGTCTGCGATCATTAGAAATTCCAAAACAGTGCTAGCAGGTAGATGTCTAGATTGTCCTAAATGTGAATAAGATAAGATTAGATGCCTTTATTGTCATTGCAGAGTGTACAACGAAATTGAGCAGCAATCCAACAGCGCTTTTACATACAATAAGTAAACAAGAAGCAAGAAGTATATACATATTCACAATACACACACAAATGTATGTCTAAAAAATCTTAAATATAAAGAATAAACACTAAAAACTATAATTATAAAAAAGACAATTGCCGATAGTTGAAAATGAATGATTATGAAAGGCTAAGTGAGTATGTAATGCCTTGCATTGGATTGGTGCCTTGTTCAGACTGTGTTCCCCTTCTTATTTTCACTGTTATTGGACTCTATACCAAGTTTGATAGCCCAAGTAATTACTAAAGATTAAAAAGTGAATAAATGCTCTATTATTCTCAACATTTGGTAAACAATTAAAGTCTCACCAGTTACATTATTAGGTTTTTCAGATGCCTTGCTGCTGTTTGTCAACAAGATCCCACCGAAAATGAGCAGCCTATAAAATCTTTGGCTCTGAAATCAAATTTACAAATGGTTAATTTCAAAAGCCCTCTGTTTAATTTCTGTTTAATGGAATACATTTGATTTTATTACTGTGTAAATTAGACTGTATTAGGAGCGTAGTCCTCGGAGAGTAATGCTAACCTGAAGCTATTTGCTCTTGCTCTCCAGAGTGAAACACCTTTAAGTGCATTAAAAGCAGGCGAGTGCTGAAGCAGCCGGCCCTGCAAGGCTGCCTATCAGATTCATTAAAACACAAGAGAAAGCCTGGACGGGGGATATAAATAAATCACTTAATAAACTAACTAGCACAATGCCTGTTTTTCTTTTAATGTCAGACCCAAACAGACATTTGTATTCAGCTACAAATATACCAGCTTTACCACACAGAAATACGTATTCAGCTGGAATATATCATGATCAGACATCACATGCACTCGCAATATCAAAGACAGATAGATATAAAAGTCTGTCTCTCTCTCTGACACTGTCATTCTCTCTCTCTGTCTCCTTCCACCACATGCAGAATGAAGCAGAACAAATGATATGACTCTAAATGCAGGAACCCCTGCTGCGGCTGGACGTGGCTTTGAAGTGGAGAGCTTGTGGAGTCCTGCTGCTGCTCTGCCCACGTCCTGGACGAATCATCGGGGAACTTTACAGCATCGGCTGCAGCAAAAACATTTTTCAACAGCCTGGCCGAGATCAGCAAAAAAACGAGCCCCCGCCGAGGAGAAAGCGGCTGATCTAGGCTGCATTAGCCACAGTGTCGGAGCTTTGTCAGTTCTAAATGACACACTGTAAGAAATGCAGAGGGAGCTTTGCTAGCACAATTTCAGCTTATTGTGTTGTTTCCTAAAATGTAAGCAGAAAACTTGATAATGCAATTTATACAACGGAAGTCAACCTTAAAGCTCACGGTCAAGAGCAAGACACAATTAGATGAGACAATATGTTCACCTAATTGGCAGTTTATTAGGTACACCAATCTTGTACATACTGTACATTCATTATCCATTAGGTACCTACAGTAAATAGCAAAAGTATGTGGACTCTCCTGGTTGATAGGTTCAGATTTAATGTTTTAGTCAAACTTACTGCCAGTGGAAGCGACCAGGTGGCGCAGCGGGATATTCCGCTAGCACACCAGCGCTGAGATTCTGAACTCCTCGGTTCGAAACTCTTCGTTGCCACCGGTCAACTGGGCGCCATCTAGCAGGCATAATTGGCAGAGCCTGCAGCAGACACCTTTCTGCTAGTGCGGGATGACCAGACTATGTGGGTGGGGTCTTCAAACGCTGTGTAAGGACCCTGATTAGCAGATAGAGAGGCGCCTGTGCAGAATGCATGGGTGAAAACGGGTTCCGCTAAGGGCTGCACGCGGGTCGGAGGAGGCGTGAGCAGCAATATACCCACATCGACTGCAATCATGGACCCCCCAGCAGCGGAAGACAAATTGACTATGCTAAACTGGGAGAAAATGGGAGCAAATGCATAAAAAAAATAGAAAAAAACGTATTGCCCGCGGGTGTTTACAATAAATTATATAAATGCCTCCAACTTTGTAGGAACAGTTTGGTGAAGGTCGTTTCCTGTTTCAGAAAAGCAAGGCCCATGAAGATATAGTTTAACAAGTTTGGTGTGGACGAATGTCAGTGTCCTGCACGAAGCCCTGACCTTAAACTCTTCAAACACCTTTGGGATAAATTGAAGTGTCCATTGCAAGCCAGGCCGTCCTGTTTGACGTCAGTGCTCGGCCTCACAAATGCTGCTTTGACTGAATGCTCACAATGGGAATAATGTTCAGGGTTTTGCAGTAATATGTTCAACAAGCCTATGGTCTGGTTGCAACATACTTTTTGCTATATAGTGGACCAAATAGGTGACCATTGCAGGTATACAAGTACTGACTGCAGTGCACATGGTATTATATATAATTTGTCAGCTGCTCCTACCTATCATCAGTGTAAAGTGTAATTCTCAGCATGACTGTGACACTGAAATGGTAGTGCTGTGTTAAGGATACTCCACTAGTTGCCGCTCAAGTGGCACTGTGGTAAAACACGCTAGCACACCAGAGCTGGCATTCGAATACATCATATCGAATCTCAGCTTTGCTGTTCGGCTGGGCCCGGGGTTCCTCATAACTGGTGCAATTACGAACTCTGCTGGCTGAGTTGGGAAAAAATGCTGATCAGGGTGTGGCTCTCCATGCACAAGGCTGATTCGCATATGAACATGCCTCGTGCAGGTGAAAAGAGCCAGCCGGTACTGCTCACGTGTCGGAGGGGGTGTGTGACAGTTGTGAAGCTACTCAGTCAGCAGTGGAGGGTTGTATCGGTAGAGGTGAAGCGTAACGCAATCAGGGTAATTGGATACGACTAGATTAGTGGAGAAAATTGGGTGGTTAATTCTGAGACAAAGAGAGAAAAAAAAGAATAGTCCACCAGTCAAAATATCCAGACAGCAGAATTCTGTGGTCATAAACTTGCCAGGAAGAATAGGAAATTAACCGTGTACCTGTCAAGGTTCCTTCCTTACGATTTTAAGAGAGATCTTCCTTGCCACTGTCACCCTAAGCTTGCTTGTTAGGAGGTTATTTATTTCTGTAGAGTTGCTTTGAGACAGTGTTCATTATAAAAAGCAATATATGCATGATTTATCAGGGCTGCTGCACCTGCTACACTCATACCCGAACAACACACACAGTACCATGTCAATACCACATGTCAATGCTGAGAATGGTCCCTCATTCAAACATCGTTCTAACATCATCTAGTCAGTCCCAATGTGGAACCCAATTGATTGTCAATCCCCTGTACCTCATTTATCAAAGTGTACAGAGCAATAACAAAACTACAGTCAGTAATTGTATACATTTGCATTTTCTGCATTATCAGATGCCTTTATTCGAAAGGACTTACATACAGTATTCAGTCTGAGCAATTGAGGGTTAGGGGCCTTGCACAAGGGCCCAACAGCAGCAACTTGACAGTGGTAGGGCTTGAACCAGCAACCATCTGATTACTAGTCCAGTACCTTAACCACTAGGATACGGCTTAACCAACTTAACCACTAGACTAGAGCTTGCCTACCCACGAAATTTCATTGGTGTGGTGGGTGCAGCTTCAAAAATAATCAATGAAGGTAGTAAGACAGGTTTTATTATCACTCTTTATGGTCAGTCGCAGCATG
The DNA here is from genome assembly GCF_030014385.1 of Trichomycterus rosablanca. NCBI lineage: Eukaryota > Metazoa > Chordata > Actinopteri > Siluriformes > Trichomycteridae > Trichomycterus > Trichomycterus rosablanca. The sequence goes on from NC_085998.1 coordinate 36,471,799, forward strand.
TTGTAGAATGACAGTAGAACAACAATTAACCAGTAATCAATAAACAATAAATGCATCCATCATTCAAACAGCCCTCACAAAACTCCTGAACTAGGATTCTAAAATTTGAAATCAGAACAGTACATAAAATACATACACAGATCATGCATAACATTATGACCACCTTCTTAATATTGTGTTGGTCCCCCTTTTGCTGCCAAAACAGCCCTGCAACTGTGATGCTCTGTGTATTCTGACACCTTTCTATCAGAACCAGCATTAAATTCTTCAGCAGTTTGAGCTACAGCAGCTCGTCTGTTGGATCGACCACACGGGCCAGCCTTCGCTCCCCACATGCATCAATGAGCCTTTGCCGCCCATGACCCTGTCGCCGGTTTACCGCTGTTCCTTCCTTGGACCACTTTTGATATATGCTGACCACTGCAGACCGGGAACGCCCCACAAGAGCTGCAGTTTTGGAGATGCTCTGACTCAGTTTTCTAGCCATCTCAATTTGGCCCTTGTCAAACTCGCTCAAATCCTCACGCTCGTCCATTTTTCCTGCTTCCAACATCAACTTTGAGGATAAAAAGTTAATATATATAAACATATAATAGTACTTATATATATTACTATATATACTTACATATATTATATAAAGACTTTAGGGTTTCATTTAGTTATGTTTGAGAAACGAAGTGTTCTGCATTTGATCCCAAGAACACTATATCCACTGTAAAGTATCATGGTGGGTGCATTGTGATTCGGGCTACTTCATAGCAAATAATACTGGGGCATCACAGGTCATTGAAAAAAAACAGGAATAGAGCAATGTACAACCACATTTTGGATGAGAATTTAATCCTGGACATTTCAAGAATGCCCCAGGTATTAGATAAAGGAGCTTGCTTCTTTCATCTTGAATCCTATTTAAAATGTCTGGAGGATTTTAGAATTGCAGTCCATCATATGGACCATCACAACCTTGAAAATTATTGATGATTTTACTGCATTTAGGTTCACTGCTGGTGCTCTTTACATCATGCAAACGTCTGCCATTGTGCATGATAATTCAGGCATCTGTGTGAGTGCATAATAAATTAATCCATGAAGCTCCTGACAAAAATAAAAAAAACACTTCTTGTGCTTTTTGTTACTTTCCACAGAAGCCGCTCAGATTCTTGTCCAGTCACTTGTAATCTCACGGTTGGACTACTGCAACTCCCTCCTGGCAGATGCTCCTATGTCCACTAATAAACCCTTGCAACTCATCCAAAATGCAGCTGCTCGCCTGGTTTTTAACCAACCCAAACGCTGCCACATCACCCCACTACTGCGTTCTCTTCATTGGCTTACTGTAGCTGCATGCATTCAGTTTAAAACCCTGATGCTCGCCTACAAATTTAAAACAATGGACCAGCCCCAAGCTACCTTCGAGGTCTAATCAAACCCCGCTCTGTACCACGCAACCTCCGAGCCACACGTCTCGCCCAACTTGATCCTCCCCCAAAACTCAAGGAAGAAGAGCATCAAGGCTGTTCTCTGTACTCGCACCCAAGTGGTGGAACGAGCTTCCCTGGTCTGTCCGAACATCTGAGTCTCTCGCTGTCTTCAGAAGATGATTAAAAACCTTCATCACCTCTTTACTAAACACTTAAGCTGACATGTACTTACTGCTCTAATCTATTTCTTGCATATACTGTATAAAAAAAGAAAAACGTTGGTTCTAACAGGGTTTTCAGCAGATTTGCTCTGGATAAGAGGGTCTGCTAAATGTCGAACATGTAAATGTAAAAAAAAGGTGTTGGAAGAGATGAATTAGTTTTGTATTGCAGCATTGCAGTTAATAATCACTAACTTGTCCATTGAGGATTTATGCCGTATCTAAAAATAGAAATAATAATAATAAATACGTCCCCACAACTTGTTGCGGAACGCCTTGACTCCATCTGTCAGCTTTGCCACAATACCCCAGCTTAGACTGAAACAAAAGCCGTTTCGCTCTCTCACTCTCTCGTGCTTCAGAGTAAGTCGAGAGAAAACAGAACATCAGACCAATCACCACTTAGCACCTTCCTGCTTATCTCATGCTGTGGCACCAAACTCGGCGGCCCTCTCATGTTTCCAACAAGCTGCTAAACACGCTCCCAGTCCTCCCACAAAGATCCCACATGAACAAGCCTGGCACCAGCTGAGGAATGCTACAGCACAATCAAATCAGCTCCAGGATAATGAGCTAGTTTTAATTAGCGGCTCTGTAGATTGGATTATGACTCATTTTTTTCTTACAAGCCCCTCCCGTTATTATATATACACTGATCAGCCATAACATTAAAACCACCTCCTTGTTTCTACACACACTGTCCATTTTATCAGCTCCACTTACCATATAGAAGCACTTTGTAGTTCTACAATTACTTTTTAGATACATACTTTTTTAGCCTGCTTTCACTCTGTTCTTTAATGGTCAGGACCCCCACAGGACCACCACAGAGCAGGTATTATTTGGGTGGTGGATCATTCTCAGCACTGCAGTGACACTGACATGGTGGTGGTGTGTTAGTGTGTGTTGTGCTGGTATGAGTGGATCAGACACAGCAGCGCTGCTGGAGTTTTTAAATACCGTGTCCACTCACTGTCCACTCTATTAGACACTCCTACCTAGTTGGTCCACCTTGTAGGTGTAAAGTCAGAGACGATCACTTATCTATTGCTGCTGTTTGAGTTGGTCATCTTCTAGACCTTCATCAGTGGTCACAGGACGCTGCCTACGGGGCGCTGTTGGCTGGATATTTTTGGTTGGTGGACTGTTCTCAGTCCAGCAGTGACAGTGAGGTGTTTAAAACCTCCATCAGCACTGCTGTGTCTGATCCACTTATACCAGCACAACACACACTAACACACCACCACAATGTCAGTGTTACTGCAGTGCTGAGAATGATCCACCACCTAAATAATACCTGCTCTGTGGGGGTCCTGATCATTGAAGAACAGCATGAACAAAGCATGCAGAGAAACAGATGGACTACAGTCAGTAATTGTAGAACTACAAAGTGCTTCTATATGGTAAGTGGAGCTGATAAAATGGACAGTGAGTGTAGAAACAAGGAGGTGGTTTTAATGTTATGGCTGATCGGTGTATATATGTTTTGTTCCTTAAGTGTTCCATATTGCACAAATAAAAACTGGGAATTTTTGATAGATGTTCATTAATGTATTAAACATAATTTAATATTATCTAACACATAACCAACTAACACAGTCAGGCTAGATTTTACCAGTTCTTTAGAAAATAATTCTCACTTATCTTTAATCAACCATCAAACCAAGTCCAAGGTACCATCAAAGTCAAGCAATTAAACTGCAGTCTGTTTTTTTAACTGGGACACTACATCCTCTTCCAGAGGAGATAAAACTGTTGGTTTAATACATCAGTTTTGAAGGGTTTACACAACCTTTTCTAAGCTTCTAGGACTCAATCAAACCACGGTGAGCGACAACATCTCTTAATTATGGAAACATAGAGCAGTGATAAATCTACCCATGAGTTGCCAGCCTGCTGAAATCGCTCAACAAGCTCGGTTAACATTACCACAACAATCGAACATCGTGGTGGTGTTGGTAGTTCTAGTATTAGGGTGAGGCGCTATGCAGTAGGCCTACATGCACAACAATAAAACAAAAGTCATGTATCAGAGTGGTCTAGTCTAGGTCCTGACTAGAATCCAATAGAGACACTGTGGCAGGATCTAGAACAAGCCGTTCATGGCTAAAATCAATGTGTCTGTTTAAAATGGCTTTGCAAAGACAAATGGGATGATAATTGAATAAATGAATTAGTCGGCAATGAATGACTGGATTGCTATTAATATTTAGTTTATTTATTATATAAAACATAATAAAATGTGTTATACTTTATAATATGGATATGGACATCATTTATAATTGAGGATTATAATTGTGCATTTCAATAGAATAGAATAAAACAGAATAGAACGCCTTTATTTGTCATATATACATATACAGGCGTACAGTACAACGAAATTCTTTCTTCGCATATCACAGCTTATCTGGAAGCTGTGGTCAGAGCGCAGGGTGAGCCACTGTACGTCACCCCTGGAGCAGAGAGGGTTAAGGGCCTTGATCAAAGGCCCAACAGTGAGGATTCAAACTCTCTACCTTTTGATTGATAGCCCTAAAGCTCTAATTACATTCCTAAGTAACAAACAACAAATAAAAGTGCGAAAAATAAGTGATTTTCATTTCAACACATTAGAGGTTCATGTATTAACCCTTATGTTTTGTTTGGGGTCCTTCTTAACAGCTCACTAAATATTCTTAATCTGGGACCCCTACAGCATGGCAGTAAAGTCAACAGAACACAAGGGTTAAGGACATTTTTGTATACACTTATTGGCCACATTATTAAGCACACCTTTCTTGTATGTTTATTCATTGGACATTTTATGAGCTACACCAAATGGGAATAATCTATTGTTTTATTATTCACGGGATGCTGGTAACGTTATAGTTTTTAGTTGGAGCACGGGCATTAAGTTTAAGGTGTTTAAATACCAAACATCACGGATCAGTGGGGATTCTTTTTCAACAATGAATAATAAAGAGGGGCTTGACAAGGTTTATAGAGCAATGCAGGGGCTCATATATAAATAATGTTTAATAAATGCTCTGTTTTGCTCAGTATAGAACCAAATAAATTAAATCTCTGTATGTTCTTTTTTTATCCCAACAAATGAATATCTGTAGAAGTACTGTAAATCTACCCAACGTAATTATTCATTTTCCCAGGGGACATAAATCTATGTACATTTGGCTCAATGCCTATAGGCCATGTTTATAAAAATCGATGGGATTAATGTATTTCACATATATTTCAGCTTGAAAATCATCCTCTGTGCGTAGAGCGTAAATAATTAATTCTACAGGGTGGGTCATTAATAATGATCTCCATGAGTCACCTGCATCTGAGAGCGAACTGGCCCATAAAGACTCAGTCCACCAGAAATCGAGTGTCAGAAAGCGTGAAGCGAGCCTGCGTTAATCTATAACCATCGCCGGGCTCTGTCAACACATTTTCCCATCTTATTAATTAGGGCAATTAAGGTAAAAGAAATATTTATATAAATGGTTCCACTGTCCATGGCTCTAGTTGATGTGGGCACCATTAATCAGACCATTGCTCTTCGTGCAGACTACCGCGCCGGCTTTTGTAGATGAATGGATGTTTTATGCCTGCACTCACTTTGGTGATAGCTGAAACAAGTCCTGCTAATGACTCCACAGGCGGCAATCATGCCATTTGTGTCATGACTTTACAACTGATTTTTTCTAATTAGCTTTTTGTTGCTCCCTATTTGAGAATGTAGCTTTTGGCACTGATACATCTAATCAGACGCCGTCTCATATCACATATCGCGTATCATGTAATATTTAGAGTGTCTGTTTTTCCAAGTGTAGATAGTATTGCTGTACAGAACAGGTACGCTACATAGTTTTATCTGCATAAGATGAAGGAAAACAGCCACGTACGATCATTCTAGTTCCTGCTAGTGCTGCCTTGTCAACAAACAGTGGTGCTACACTGATCAGCCATAACATTAAAACCACCTCCTTGTTTCTACACTCACTGTCCATTTTATCAGCTTCACTTACCATATAAAAGCACTTTGTAGTTCTACAATTACTGACTGTAGTCCATCCTTTAGTGTTTCTCTACATACTTTGTCAGCCCTCTTTCATGCTGTTGGTCAGGACTCTCCCAGTACCACCACAGAGCAGGTATTACTTAGGTGGTAGATGATTCTCAGCACTGCAGTGACACTGACATGGTGGTGGTGAGTTGGTGTGTGTTGTACTGATATGAGTGGATCAGACACAGCAGCGCTGATGGAGTTTTTAAACACCTCACTGTGTTCACTGCTGGACTGAGAATAGTCCACCAACCAAAAATATCCAGCCAACAGCGCCCTGTGGGCAGCGTCCTGTGACCACTTATGAAGGTCTAGAAGATGACCGACTCAAACAGCAGCAATAGATGAGTGATCGGCTCTGACTTTACATCTACAAGGTGGACCAACTAGGTTGGAGTGTCTAATAGAGTAGACACGGTATTTAAAAACTCCAGCAGCGCTGCTGTGTCTGATCCACTTATACCAACACAACACACACTAACACACCACCACCATGTCAGTGTCACTGCAGGGCTGAGAATGGTCCACCACCTAAATAATACCTACTCTGTGGTTAAAGAACAGCGTGAAAGAGGGCTAACAAAGCATGCAGAGAAACAGATGGACTACAGTCAGTAATTGTAGAACTACAAAGTGCTTCTATATGGTAAGTTGAGCTAATAAAATAGACAGTGAGTGTAGAAACAAGGAGGTGGTTTTAATGTTATGGCTGATCGGTGTATAGTGAACAGAAAACGTGTAGTAACAACAACAAAGAGCTGACGCTAGGGCACACAAGCTCACAGAACAGAAACAAACCAAGCACTGAAACACATGGCATGTAAAAATCATCGGTCATCAAAATACTAATAATAACATCCCAATATTTGTTTGGTTTCACTAGATTAGTCTAAATCTGTTAAGAATTAATATAATATTACCCAACCTGACAAGAAGTGTACACACAGACTGGACTCACCCAGGCTCCTAGAACAACCTCAATTATAATTTATACAGTCCTGATATAAAATCCTTTGCTTAAATAACTTAATTTCATTTGTCCTTTGTTATTGAACATTTATTGATAATCTTGACTTAAGCAGATGGATAAATGTGTATGTATGAGCTCCTCTGCTGCCTCACTCAGGAAACCGCTGATAACTGCAGGTTGGCTCAACATCAGCAGTAACCTGCTGCACCAGTGGTGCCAGTGTCATTCTCTGATTTGTTTAAAAATGCTACACCAAATGGAAATACAATTCTGTTTTTCCATTTTATTCCAGATCACAGGATGCTGGTAATGTTATAGTTTTTAGTTGGAGCACGAGCATTAAGTTTGAGGTTTTTAAAACCCAAACATCACGGATCAGTGGGGATTCTTTTACAACAATGAATAATAAAGAGGGGCTTGACAAGGTTTATAGAGCAACGCAGGGGCTTATATATAAATAATGTTTAATAAATGCTCTGTTTTGTTCAGTATAAAAGCAAATAAATTAAATCACTGTATGTTTTTTTATCCCAACAAATACATTTCTGCAGAAGTACTGTAAATCTACCCGACATAATTATATATTTTTGTAATTGTAAAATATTTTTGCTTGTTTTAATATAGTTGCAGAAATGTCTTTGTAAAGCCTTTAAATTTTCTGGAATTATACATTCATTTCTAATGAAACATCTTGATTAAACACAATATCAAATCATTCCACATCCACAGCTAGACTTGACTCGTGTAATAATTAACTGCTAGAACAATTTTAGGAGCAAAATGGTTTCCTGTAGTTCCAAATAAGATAAGATAAGGCTTGTTTTATCTCCTTGGGGGAATTAACTTGTTATAGCAGTATGAGAGAAAGGTGGTAAAAACAGAAAATAAATTTAAGTGAAAAAAGTGAAGAGAAATTTTCATCCATATAAACTTTTTTATCATTATTATTATTAATTATATGTAATTATATGGTTATATTTCCCTCATTTATTGCAATTCCTCATAACTTGTGCAGTAAATACCACATAAGTTGGATGAACTGGGAGGAAATAATGGGGCTGCTGTAATCGTATTAACCACTTAATAAAGAAATAAATGTACATGATGTAAACATAAAGGTCTAGCCTTACTTCTTTGTACTTAACTATTTTGTGATTATTTACTTTTATTGAGTTTAAATACAAAATGTAAATGTACAGTCATGTAAAGCATTTTTGTTCATTCTCTGTATCAGTTATCAAAACATCCAGAAAAATGGTTTACTTAGGTCAGCTTTTTGTATCTATAAAGCTTTAATACATTTAATGTAAATAAAACTGTCCTGATTAGTATGCATTTTTTCACCCACACTAGGTGAGTGCATATATGCGAATCAGCCTTGTGTACGGAGGGACACACCCTGATCAACGCACCCTTTCCCCGCCTCTGTGCAGGCGCCATCAATCAGCCAGCAGAGGTCGTAGTGCATCAGTTACAAGGAATCCCTATCCACCCCTACATGAACAACAGGCAAATTCGATGCAATGTATTCGAGATCCCAGCTCTGGTGTGCTAGTGTGTGTTTTTACTGCTGCGCCACCCGGGCGGCACAGTGGTTTGATTTTAGGTAAGATTGTTTTACTGCAGTTTTTTGTTGTATGAAAATAGAATCATAGTTTTTTTTTTTTTTTTATATTAACCATTCTAACTATTGTTTAACCATCTAACAATGCTTGAAATCATATTTCACTTTGCAATGTAAAACAGCAAAATGTTTTAGCTATAAAAACTGCTGTTATTAGAAATTAATACTGCACCACAGTTACATGATTCCAACACAGATTTTTTATGTATGTTAATTAATATTACATTTGTAATTCCTAATAATTCTATTATGATTGTAGATTAAACAAGGTTCATATTGGTTTTCTAGTGAACTGGTGTAAACTAATTGTAAACTAAATTAAACTAGTGAAGTAATTCTAGTGAGGATTCTGATACAGTTTCTGTATTATTTCTGTGTACATTTTTACATGTAGTTAAAATGATTAATTAATAATCTCACTTTGTAAATAAGAAAGCTATTACCAGACATTTTATTGTAATATAGCTTGTACTTTTCCAAATGCATCAGTTTTATTTGTCCATGGATTTAAGAAAAAAATAATAGTGTAGGCAACTGACTGTGTTTCAGACTGATTCAGCAATGAAGTAAATGATCCGAGATCATAGAGATCATTACTCCTTACAAAACTGTTTTATCTCCAGCATTTAGAAATGCTTTATGATACTATTATATGCCAAAAACATTATGCAGAGTCACTGAGGTCACTCATTGTCATTTCAGCTCGGTTAATATGTTCGTTTTACTTTCGTTGACAAGGCCAGAGATGTTCAACCTCTGCAGCCCCTGTTAGAAAGGGAGCAGGATAATGGCTCACTTAGATCCCCATATGCATGTGTGTGGTTCATTTAACAGAATATTGAGGTGTAAAACTGTCTCTTCAATCATTAGCAAGCCATTATTCATCCACTAGTAGGTTTAACAAAAATATATAAACTGATTTGAACTTAACATTAACCTTTGCCTGTCAAATAAGCATTTTAATATACTATATGGGCAACAGTATTGGGACACCTAGAAATTTCACCTACTGGACGTCACATCCTAAATTCATAAACAATACTATAGAGTTGGTCCCCATTTTGCACCCATAACAGGTTCCACTCCTCTAGAAAGGCTTTCTACAAATTTTGGAGAGTGCCCATTCATCCAGAAGAAGAGCATTTGTACGGTCAGACGCGGATATTGGATGAGAGGGCCTGGCTTGCATCCCAGTGGGGTTCAATCAAGGGTCAAGGCCAGGGTTCTGTGCAGGCCTGTCAAGTTCTTCCACACCAAACTCACCATTTTGCACCCATAACGGGTTCCACTGTTCTAGAAAGGCTTTCTACAAATTTTGGAGTGTGCCCATTCATCCAGAAGAGTATTTGTGAGGTCAGACACTGTTATTGGATGAGGGGGCCTGTCTTGCAATGTTCATTCTAGTTAATCCCAGTGGGGTTCAAAAAAAGGGTCGAGGTCAGGGTTCTGTGCAGGCCTGTCAAGTTCTTCCGCACCAAACCCCCCCCAACCATGGCCTTATGGACCTTCTCAGGACACATTCTCAGGACACCCATGGTTATTTTAGCAAGATAATGCCAGGCCTCATTTTTATGTGCTGCAACCAACAGGGTGGCTTCATGGACACAAAGTGTGTGTGCTTGACTGGCCTGCCTGCAGTCAAGATCTGTCTACTACTGACAATCTATCATGAACAGAGGAATCAGACCAGGGTGGGCACTGACTGCTGAGCAGCTTAGATCTTTGAGAAACAATTCTAGCCTTCTGAGTTTGTGGATGTAAGAGTTTGTGGTGCGTGAAATTAATTGGCATCTTGAGTTGCACTCATTTTCTCTCAATGACACCAGTCTGATCACAAGAGATCACATGATCAAGAGAAATTGAATAATTGACTAATTGGATGTCCAAGCTTTAGTTTGAGTAGAACAGATAGTACCAAAGAGTGAAAGTTTTTTTCTCAATACTAAATCTGACTCTGTGCATATACTGACCCACTTTTAGGGTATCAGGGCGTCACGTGCTAACACTGAAAACAAAATCGAGGCTGGATTGCTGAGAATGGCTTCCTCTTAGATACTTTTAACTCACTGACTGTTCTATCTTAAAAGCACACAAGCCCTCGCACAGCAATTCATTTACTGTGTCTTACCTCGTTTAAACACTCGTATGTCTATTGATAGATGATATTCATATATTCTCATGCATATGCATATGTGACTTGGCGAGTGGATGAGATCTAAATACATCGCCACTGAATCTTTAATATGTTGTCTCTATGCATAATAAAGAAGGGATCTTATTTCTTTGCCTCTGTCTAAAAATGGAGTAAATTTGCCTGTGTACAAGATTATGTTTGTGCGTGTGTGTGTGTGTGTGTGTGTGTGTGTGTGTGAGCACAGACACACAAATCTCCATGTGATTATAAATCAACGACGTGTCAGCCGACTCTGTGTGATTCTGATGCGAGAGCAGAAATTATTCTCTCCCCCCCCCCCCCCAGCTGCACTCTGACAGGAAGTTTGCTACGAGTTATCTGGAATGTCACGGAAATTAGCATTGAAATGATTCCGCTGACAGACGCACACTATCTATGGCAGGCGCGCACAACACAGACCGCGTGAATCCTAATGGTCTGCCAAGAGAATCTCCCAGTACCCTCAGAACGAGTGCGCAAATCATATGCATATACAAACCCGGTAAGAAGATTGAATTCACCGTGGAGTTGGTTTTGATGAGGTGGGTTTATACAAAGAATGACATGAATAGAGCCGTATACACCTATACCTGCATAAACACAAACACACAAGCATACAGGACAGTGGACTTCATATTTCTAATCCTACTTTAACCTCTTAGGTCATTCAGAACATATACTGATCAGCCATAACATTAAAACCACCTCCTTGTTTCTACACTCACTGTCCATTTTATCAGCTCCACTTACCATATAGAAGCACTTTGAAGTTCTACAATTACTGACTGTAGTCCATCTATTTCTCTCCATACTTTTTTTGGCCTGTTTTCACCCTGTTCTTCAATGGTCAGGACCCCCACAGGACCACCACATCTCATGGATCATTCTCAGCACTGCAGTGACACTGACATGGTGGTGGTGTGTTAGTGTGTGTTGTGCTGGTATGAGTGAATCGGACAAAGCAATGCTGATGAAGTTTTTAAATACCGTGTCCACTCACTGTCCACTCTATTAGACACTCCTACCTAGTTGGTCCACCTTGTAGAGGTAAAGTCAGAGACGATCGCTCATTTATTGCTGCTGTTTGAGTTGGTCATCTTCTAGACCTTCATCAGTGGTCACAGGGCGCTGTTGGCTGGATGTTTTTGGTTGGTGGACTATTCTTAGTCCAGCAGTGGCAGTGAGGTGTTTAAAAACTCCATCAGCGCTGCTGTGTCTGATCCACTCATACCAGCACAACACACACTAACACACCACCACCATGTCAGTGTCACTGCAGTGCTGAGAATGACCCACCACCTAAATAATACCTGCTCTGTGGTGGTCCTGTGGGGGTCCTGACCATTGAAGAACAGGGTGAAAGCAGGCTAAAAAGGTATGCAGAGAAACAGATGGACTATAGTCAGTAATTGTAGAACTACAAAGTGCTTCTATATGGTAAGTGGAGCTGATAAAATTGACAGTAAGTGTAGAAACAAGGAGGTGGTTTTTAATGTTATGGCTGATTTATTTATTTTGTATCAGTATATATACTGTATAAATAGTATCACTGTATGTTCAAGTGTTGTAAATTGTCCCATTATATAAATCTTTCCACTAATTTGTCATTGTAGTTGTGTGTAATCATTCATTAGTTACCATCGTATAAGATAATGTGTTTCATTACAGGGTAATAATTGTAGAATTGATTACCAATTTAGTCCGAGTGTTTCAAAATCATTCATGAACTTGGCATATTGGCTAACTAAGTATAATATAAATAAGCGTGTTAAATGGTGCATTATAGCACTTTTATTTTAAAGGTCACCTCGGTACTCCCTATAATGTCTGTCTTTTATTGAGAATGAAGGTCCAGTTTTCCTCTTTAATGTGACTTAATACACAGATATTCAGCTGTCATCTTACAAGATTTACCATAAGATCTCTAATAATACACTAAAATTGCTTTGTGATGAAATTATGCCGATGAGTTGTGTGTGTTATAAACGTCCAGTGTTTGTAACCTGTTTTTTCTCGTACGCAGAAAAAATCAAATCAGACCAGTGGCCGCGGTTAGATGTTTAATTCACCTGTTTTGCAGGGGGCGAGTCTTTTTGTATGTTTGCAGTAACTATACAATTGGCAAACACTCAGCACAGTGAAATTGAATAGAGTCGTATAAAAAGCCCATTACGCTGGTTTGAACATTCATTTATATGTATGAACGCCCAGGGCTGCACAAACAAATGGTGAAGAAGTCTTTATGTAAAGTGTTTCATTACTCAGACTATCATCCACGGTTTGACCATCATTAACTCAACAAAGCAAAAATTACAATAATTCTTCTTACTCTCTTTATCTCTCCTCTCTGTCCTGTCCTTGTATATTATACAATAATTAAAAACATTCATTTATTACAATAATTAAACCTAACTAACCTATATGTACGTAGATACAAACACTAATGAGCTTACACAATCACTGTAGAAGAAATAGCTGTGAAGATTTTTGACCTTGGTGTTATTTAGGTACAAACAAACAGAAGACAGACAATTACTTTTCACAGCATTGTATTTCATAATGTACTACTTATAGTAAAAGGGGGATTTTTTAAGAATGTGATGAGCTAAACTATAGTTTCTTCTACAACCCCAAATCAGAAAACGTTGGGACAGTATATGGAAAATGCAAATAAAATACAAATGCAGTGTTTCTTACATTTACTTTCACTTTTATTTGACTTAAACTTAAAACTGAGCAAAAAAGAAGCCTTAAGTAAACCATGTCAAGAAGCAGCGTCGACTTCTCTGGGCTTGGAGGCATCTAGGATAGACCATGGATGGAAAGTGTATTGTGGTCAGTTATTTTACCATACCTTGAATTAATCAGACCCATGTAACAAAAACCGCCCTCTCATCAACAAACAGTTTAATAAAAAATAATAAATATATTGGGCAGTATAACACATTGGCCGTTCAGAGTGTATTTTTGTCAGACCCAATAAAGCTTGTCCTGTTTCATTCCAACACTCGTTCTACAACACCTACAGATTTAATTCTCTTTATCTGCACTGTAAAAATGTGAGTCACATCTAAGCCATAATTCCTCATTCTATTCCTAATAGGCTGTTTTTGTCATGCTTAATTTTGTAGCTAGTTTTACTTTATAGATCAGACACTATATGTTAAGGATAATGCAGGTTTTATTGATATTTTAATTACTAGTATTATTAGTTGAGGTAAATAGCTTGTAGTATCTAACATTATTGTTTTGTTTTGTTTATTAGCATTTTAACGTCATGTTTTACACTTTGGTTACATTCATGACAGGAACGGTAGTTACTCATTACACAAGGTTATATCGAACACAGTCTTAGACAATTTTGTATCTCCAATTTACCTCACTTGCACGTCTTTGGACTGTTGGAGGAAACCGGAGCTCCCGGAGGAAACCCACACAAACATGGGGACTCCACAAAGAAAGGACCCAGACCACCCAACCAGCATCGTACCAACTTTTAATGCCATCCACAAAAATGTTTTCTGGGTTAAGCGCATAGCCACTGATGCAGCGCTGCTTTCATATCATCATCACATGAAAATCTTCTTCCCCTTAAAGCTTGTTTGAGCGTCCAAAAAAGGTGGAAGCTAAATCCAGACTATAAGCGTCTCTCAGTCTCTCAGTCACAGCTGATTACTCCTCCTCCCACCCTCACCACTTCCAACCAAAATATAAAAGTGCGGAAACTTTTTGAAGATCCCTCGTAGCTTTTGATTATACCTGATTAATTCATTTTGTAGGGCGGCATGGTGGATTAGTGGGTAGCACTGTCGCCTCACAGCAAGAAGGTCCTGGGTTTGATCCCAAGACGGGGCGGTCTGGGTCCTTTCTGTGCAGAGTTTGCATGTTCTCCCCATGTCTGTGTGGGTTTCCTCTGGGAGTCCAAAAACATGCAGTCAGGTTAATTGGAGACACTAAATTGCCCTATAGGTGAATGTGTGTGTGTCTGCCCTGTGATGGACTGTTCCGTCCGGGGTGTCACTGTGTGCCTTGCGCCCATTGAAAAGCTGGGATAGGCCCCCCGCGACCCTAATTGGATAAGCGGATAAGAAAATGAATGAATAATTCATTTTGTTGATATTTGGATTTAAAAAGTAATCTGCACCCTGACTGAATGGGTGTCAGAATCACTGAGACACCTCCAAATCTTGTGAAAAGACTCCTATGGTCAATATAAGGAGAGTGGGCAGTTCCTATTGATTATGTCAAACTAGCTTATACGAACAACTGCACTGTGAAACCCTAGTTTAGCGCATTTTATCTGAAAATATCGGAACAATAGAATGAGGATCCTTGCATGAGAAAGAGAATACTGAGCTATCACTTCGGTCTGGTGTGATGGCTCATCTGGGAGTGGGTTTTCTTGGGTCAGCTGCTGCCGGATTCTGCAGCTTCTGCAACTCCGGCTTCACAGGCAGTTAGCGATGGGAACGCAATTACAAGCTCTTAATTCCTTCACTTATTGTACGGCGAGTGGCTAAATGAAAATAAAACATCATTCCCCCCTATGGTGCAATTACACCAGTAAGAAAAAAAAAACACAAATTTAGGCCATGTTGATAAACGATCTCCTGCAAGTTGAAGTGCTTGTTACTGAGGTTGTGGAGGACTTTATTTTATTTGGAGGATATTACCCAAACCAGAAACACTAAAAATCCATTTATTTCTTTTAGTTGTAAAGCATGCTGGGCAAATTATCATACTCTGTCTGCAAACTTTGGAATAGCTGAAGAGGTGCTATACAATTCAGGAAATTAAACATTTCTGCTGAATGTGTTTACATCCAGTCTCAGACTTCCTAGACCTAAAGATAAAATATACAACAATAAAGCTTGATCAGAAAGCTTCAAATATTTTTAAACAATGTTGTGTGCACACAAAGCCAAAAACAGACCTGCCCCAATCTAACTTAGGGAACTTATCAAACCTCTTTCTAATACCCTTAAATTTTCAAACCTGGCTCATCTTGATCCAGGATGGAAGACCATCTTGACTTTTCTCTGGTGGTAGGGCAGTTGTATCCTAGTGGTTATGGTACTGGATTAGTAATCAAAAGGTTGCTGGATAAAGCCCCACCACTGCCAGGTTGTCACTGTTGGACCCTTGCGCAAGGCCCTTAACCCTCAATTGCTTAGACAGTATGCTGTTACAGTAGTGTAAGTCGCTTTGGATAAAAAGCATCTGCTAAATGCTGTCCTTAAAAAAAAAGGCGCCGCAGGATTTTCCGCTATCACACCAGTGCCGAGATTCCAAACACCCCGGTTCGAAACTCGGCTCTGCCACCGGTCGGCTGGACGCCATCTAGCGGGCACAATTGGCAGTGCCTGAAGTAGACAATAATTGGTCACCATGTCTGCTAGGGCTATAAGTGGGTGGGGTCTTCAAACGCTGTGTAAGGACCTTGGTTAGCAGATAAAGGCGCCTGTGCAGAACGCATGGGCGAAAAGAAGGGGTCTGCTAAGGACTGCACACTGGTCGGAGGAGGCGTGAGCAGGAAATTTACCCTCCTCGAATGCAATCAGGGATCCCCAGCAGCGGACTCACCTATTAACTAAACGTAAAGGAAACTAATCCTGTTCTAACTAATATCTATTTTTTAAATGGGTTCTTCTTCCTATACCGTGGTTCTAACAGGGTTTCAGCAGATTTGTGTGATGAATTACGCCTGCAATTGACTTTGATTGGTCGCTGATATAACCCACGCTAGCCCTGCAGACCCAATTTTGATAGTGGAAATGATTCTCATATTTCCTAAGCAGAGGGGCTAACACGGTGTGATTAGGAGAGGTGGAGCCGGTGACATTAAGCTGATTGAGAGGGGATGGTTCTTTCGGTTCTCTCTGCCTGGCTAAATCCATTCACAAAGCTGTGAGCAGGTGGGCAGAGTCCATTACAGCTTTACTCCCTCATTATGCCACTATTAAAGAGTATCCCACACCTAATGAGACTCAGGACTAGATCTAGTACGATTTGCACCCATTTTCAGGTACAGTTTTGTCACATTCTACATAAAAACTACCTTGTTATGTATGAAACTGCAGTGCAAGCATAAATGTGCAGTTCATTGATTCATATTTCTCCGGTTGTGTTCCATTTACATGCAAATGAGGAGGAAATATGCAACAAGTACAAAGATGCTGGAGATGTTGGAAGTACGGATGATTTACTGTGGACGTTTCAGGTTGATTTAGTAAGATTAGGGAAATTAATGGTAACAGGCTTTGCATTTTATCTCTTTGGGCTCCCTGTACATGTCTACTGTATAAATGTACCGGGACTGAGTATTTTGAGAGTTGAACACATTTAAATTTCTTTTAACTACATGAAATACAGTCTAGAATTTTGTACTTGTCTGATTTGATGGACCATATTGTGGATATCGTGGCCACCAGCAAATCTTTTTACTTTTGCTACCTTACAGAGTGTTTTTATTTTCACATACATCTGTTTAATTACACATGTGACCCCTGTAGCCTTAGACTCCTGTTGTGTGGTGACAAAAGGTCCCCCCCTTCCTCAGACACGGCTAGTATCTGTTATGTACGTGGTCAGGGTTTTAGGCCGCTGTGCCTCCGAAGCACCACTAATGTTTATATGAAACTTGTAATGACACATTGACTCATTTCTGTTTTGCATGTGTATGTAAATAGAATTGTAAGTGAATTAAATTGAAATGGGACATTTTTACTGTTTTTAGCAAACCCCACTGAATGAACGTATACAGGGTTAAAATATCAGCAAGTATTCAAAATCCAAATGGTCTTGCATTAACAGAAGTGGAATCTGACGTGGTGCGTATGTTGTTTTTGCACCTTTGCCTTAACGTTTAACATGTTGTGCACTCTTTTTTTTGCACATCATAGCTGTGATGAGTAAACTAGGTGTACTAGGTTAATATAGAATCTTACAGTAAAGCATCAAATAGTTCTTATTAAACAAGTGCATTCTCATGATCTATAAAACAAAACAGGGAAATTCCTTATTAAAAAATACACACTTTAGGATAATCTAATACAACAACTTAACAAAAGCAACGGTAATACAGTAAACAGACTGCAATTGATTTGTGTTTAAGATAAATGCTAAATTATGTATTTTTGCCATAAGGCATATTGCTATTTGGGAATTTCACCAGTAGATGGCAGCAATATCAAATAGGCTGTAATTCACAAGCCTGAAAAATGAAGAACACACACCTTTCTCTTTTTTTGAGGTGTGTGTGTGTGTGTGCGTGTGTGTGTGTGTGTGTGTGTGTGTGTGTTAAAAACACAGAATAAAAATACAGCCACAAAAATAAAACTGTATTAAGCTGAAACATTTGAATGTTCATGGGACAGTGGTACCCTAGTGGGTAGAGCTTTGGGCTATCAACCGTAAGATTGGCGGTTCAAATCCTTAACCCTGTCTGCTCCAGGGGCGCCGCATAATGGCTGACCCTGCGCTCTGACCCCAGCTTCCAAACAAGCTGGAATATGCGAAGAAAGAATTTAATTGTACTGTACATCTGTATATGTATATATGACAAATAAAGTATATCTTCATTAGGAGATTTTAACCCCCACAGGAATTATTAAGGCCATTTTAAATTAATGTGTACAAAAAGCATTGTGTCCATTTCCATTCATGCTGATCTGTAGCATTTTCACATATTTATTTATTTTTGGTCTCCCCTTCCTCAGACATGACTTGTAACTGTTACATTCCTGGCCAGGATATAAGGCCGCTGCGCCACCGAAGCACCCCCAACACAATGTTTTCATAAAACTTTATAAGATTTTGCCCCACATGTTGCTAGAAGGATCCTACAGTAATGACACATTGATTAATTTAAGTGGTGCATGTGTATGCAAATAAAATTGTAAGAGAATTTAATGGAAATGGGACGTTTGTACTTAGCAAACACCACTGAATAAACAGATACAAAGTTAAAATAGCAGCAAGTATTCAAAAGGGTTAATTTAACATGAGATTTGTGATAACGTGTGTGTGTGTGTGTGTGTGTGTGTGTGTGTGTACAGCTCAAAACATGGTCAAGTGCTTAGATGCATTCTGGGGTCAGGTTAATACCAGCTGGATTGCCTGAGTCAGCATGTCTGATGGCCAAAACACTCGAGGACCTCAGGAAACGTCACTGTTGATGCATCTCAGTAAAAAACAGCCTGTATCTTTGAATCAGAATAGAAAAAAAACACAGTAGATTATACATATAAAAATAGAGCAATAGAAAAGAATAAATCAAAGTGGGTGGAAGAAATAAAATAGAATAAAATGGATAAAATAAAGTGAACTAGAATAAACTTAACAATATAATATAATATAATATAATATAATATAATATAATATAATATAATATAATATAATATAATATAATATAATATAATATAATATAATTAAATGTGTAGATCAAATAAAATAATCTGGAACATTTAATATTTATTATTCCTGGTCCTGGTCAGGGTTGCAGTGGGTCTGATTCATTTGGCAAAAGGTAGTAAACACTCCAGACAGGTCACCAGTCCTTCACAGGGCGCACACACACACATGAGGTCCTGGGTTGGATTGGCGTCCTCTCTGGGCGGCCTATGTGTATATATGTGTATATAAACCTACCCGGCATAACATTATGACCACTGACAGGTGAAGTGAATAACACTGATGATCTCTTCATCACGGCACCTGTTAGTGGGGGGGATATATTAGGCAGCAAGTGAACATTTTATCCTCAGAGTTGATGTTAGAAGCAGGAAAAATGGGCGAGCGTGAGGATCTGAGCGAGTTTGACGAGGGCCAAATCGTGATGGCTAGACGGCAGTCAGAGCATCTCAAAAACTGCAGCTCTTGTGGGGTGTCCCAAGTCAGTATCAGTATGCAGTGGTCAGTATCTATCAAAAGTGGTCCAAGGACGGAACAGTGGTAAACCGGCGACAGGGTCATGGGTGGTCAGGGTTCGTTGATTGGGGAGCGAAGGCTGGCCCGTGTGGTCCAATCAGACAGACGAGCTACTGTAGCTCAAATTGCTGAAGAAGTTAATGCTGGTTCTGATAGAAAGGTGTCAGAATACACAGTGCATTACAGTTGCAGGGCTGTTTTGGCAGCAAAAGGGGGACAATATTAGCAATATTAGGAAGGTGGTCATAATGTTACCATGTTACCGGTGTATGTGTATATGTGTGTGTATATATATATATATATATATAAACCATCAAGCTGTTTTGGTGCCAACTCACAGCTAATTGCAACAGCCCGTAATTAAGTGTGTTCATTTTATCACTGCATTAACACTGATTGATAAATTAACTAATTTCACAACTGGTTGCTTTCAATCACACCAGACCTGCCAGCTAATTATTTTTAAATAAACAGTTTGTTTAAAGTCACCCTAAACTTCTAAATACATGCTTGTGATTAGATCCTTTTAAAATAATAAACCTGAGTGTGTGGACTGGGTTTGCTGAGTTTGCTGCACTTAACCTAATGCTTGTTTAAACATTCAATCAAGAGAGAATTGGTTAGTTAATCATACAACCAATGCAAAACTGATGAAATAAGTGAGGCATACCTCATAAAACCAAACATAGTTCATCTAAGCATCAGCATGAGGAATCTTGAATGGCAAAGTTGTGCAGCTGGAACAGCTGGGTTTGATTCTCATATTCAGTTTTGAATGTGTCCTCAGACTTCTATCCTCTGTAGGGCAGTTGTAGTCTAGTGGTTAAGGTACTGGACTAGTAATCGGAAGGTCGCTGGTTCAAGCCCCACCACTGCCAGGTTGCCACTGTTGGGCCCTTGAGCAAGACCCCCAACTGCTCAGACAGTATACCGTTACAGTACTATAAGTCGCTTTGGATAAAAAGAGTCTGCCTAATGCTGTAAATGTAGGGCTCAGTGGTTAAGGTACTGGACTAGTAAACAGAAGGTTGCTAGTTCAAGCCCCGCCACCACCAAGTTGCCACTGTTGGGTCCCTGAGCAAGGCCCTTAACCCTCAATTGCTCATCGTGTTCAGCTCATCGTGTAAGTCGCTTTGGATAAAAGCGTCTGCTGAATGCTGAAAATGTAAATGTAAAAAATTTTAATGTATGAGCGAATTGCCTTGTGATGATTTGGCACATTGTCCAGGGTGATTCCTGCTCTATGCTTTGCTTTAAATTCACTCCAGTGTGACCCATTTTACTGCCAATGTTTGTTTAAATACATTAAATGGTTGCTTCACTTGGTATAGTGGGTGTGGCCGAAATAGACAAACCCACTAGATACCCACTAACAGGTTTCTGCTTTCTGTTCGACAGGGCTTGGATGTGCTCTCTTAATTAAAATGAGCACAGCGCCAGTGTGTGTGTGTGTGTATGTGTGTGTGTGTGTGTGTGTGTGTGTGAATGTGTGTATAGAATAAACGCGATTATTCGAACAGACATGGTTTGATTAAAGATAGATTTGTGGTTGCGCATGGAAAGGCGCAATGTGCCAGGCGCGTTGCCTGGCACTGCCACTGAGCGGAATCCCAGATCGTGCAGTCCGGTAAGGAGGGGGGTGGGGTGGATGGGGTGCTATTTATATCCACTCTAACAAACCAATCTCTCTCTTTCTCTTCTGCATGGCACGTTTCCTAAAATAGCCCGCAGAGTCGTGATCGGCTCGCCCTTGAGGAAAAAAAAATGATCGGAGGGATTATAGTGCGGACAGTGCAACACACACACGGGCGAGCGCGCACTCTCTCTCTCTCACACACACACGCACACACACACACACACTTGCACGCGTGCACCCGCCTCCTCTCGCCTGAATTAACGCGCTGCTATTTTTAGCTCTGCCCGCGTTTCCAGGGGAAACCTAATGACGCAATGACGTCAATGCGGGTCAAAAGCTGACTGGAGGAATGGAGCGCCGCTTGATAATCCATCACATTTTTCTTCACCGTTTTCCGAAGCCGTAGACGAACAGCTAAGCAAAAGGAAATTACCACGTTTTGCGCGACAAATGCAACAGTTCCAAGTTGCGCGTTTTTTGAAGGTGCGCGTTTTTTGGAAGGTGCGCGCCGCGCGTCACGGCGACGCCCCGCCATCAGAGGCGCGTCAGGATCAGGCTGTAGTAGCTGATGCGCGTCCAGCAGGGAATGTGATTCGCTTTTTCCATTTTTGTCTCTCTAAAACATGCACGCGTTGTCCTATAGTGTCTGGAAAGATTTTTTTTACTTAACCTGTTAATTTGTGACCCCTTTTTTGTAACATGTTAAATGCGTTGTGCGAGATGCGTGATGCAGATCTGGGGTTTTGGAAGAATGACTGGTTGTTTCCATCTACAGTCCTCCAGCTTCATTCGGCTCTCCTGTGTGCAATGTCAAAGGTAAAACACCTGTATAATCATTTTTGTCTTAAGAAAAGTTTGGATGTGTACAGTCCTAAAAATGCGATACAGGGTTCTGTCATAGAACTATTTAAGGAATTTGCAATTTATACATTTGCAATTTATACATCTATTTATAAGTATGTTTTCCTTAAGCCACATTTTATGCCTTAAGTAGAATTAATAGTGGTGACAATTCTCCAATTCATTGTGGCAACCCCCCTTCAAAAGGTTTCTTATGGAACCATAAATGGTTCTTTTATGACAGAACCTTTAACTTCAGGTTATCTTGTACTGTAGATGAGCTTGCGTTCTTATTTTAGCTGTAATACTCACAACAAACGTGCAATATTGTGATGCAAATTATTTTATAACCCTATATACATAGTAGATGGTTAAAATGTGTTTCTGTGTGGCATGAAATGTGAACAGCCTGTACGTGATGGGCATTTTGACCATGACTGTGACCGTGACTGAAAGGCGAATTACTGTGTGCTGTATATCAGCTGTATAGGCAAGGCGAAGTCTTCAGTATGGAATGCAATTAACAGTGTGTGTGTGTGTGTGTGTGTGTGTGTGTGTGTGTGTGGTGTGGTGTGTACGATGTGTGTGTGTGTATTATTTTTGTTTATATATATAAATATATAGGTGTAGTAACCTAGTAGCCTGTTGCTGGGCAGTCGTCCTTATATCATGTCTGTTTAGCAAAGCTATAAAATGCACAGCAGTTAGGGGTGTGTGTGTGTGTGTGTGTGTGTGTGTGTGTGTGTGTGTGTTTCATATCAAGCCTTCATACGCCATGGTGCACGCATGCCTCTTTTCAAATCGCGCCCAAATCGTATAAAATCACATATATAGTAAATACGTCATACATTCACAAAGTGTCCAGAGTCACAGTGTGACTGTCCAGTTGTGTCCCCCCACATCTGGATGTAGGTTTATGTATTTATTTTGCACGTTTTGGGGTGTAAGGGCGTCACCAAGGCGTGCGTGACAGTTCAGCACCACGGATAGTTCCCCGTAGAAAACACGCGCACACACACACACACACTCACACACACACACACACACACACACACACACACACACGTCCTCTAACATCATACATCAATTGAAGGGAATCTGGATGATCACTGTTGGTCATTGTTGGGTTGGGAATGATTGTGAATTGAACAGATCTAGCAGTGAACATTATTCTGGCTTAAAAAAATCTCAGTGATTTGTGTCCCCCTTCAAAGCCTCCTTTATTCATTTATTTTTAGTTACCCCCTTCGTTCTGGTCAGGGTATCTGTGAGTCGAACAGACAGTGGATACTGGACAGGACGTCAATCTGTCACTTGACCATGTTACTTCTGTAATGGGCCTACCTGCTACAGAGATCCGCAGGGAGCTCTGATAACCCTGCCACTAATGGCCGTCAGGGGGTACGGAGGTGCAGATGACTGTCTGATGCATTCTGTTTAATCAGGAATTATCTGCGTCTCATTAGTGCTGATGCGCTGCAGCTGGGAAAGCCCTTTAAAATGCCGTTCTCATCGGGCTTTTGCTCGCTGACTCTGGTATTCGTGCCTCAGTGAAACCTACAAGCTCTGTGAGGTTTCCTCAGGCTCATATGCTGCAGCATGCTTTGGTCATCACGGAGTAGCCACCCTGGTAGAGTAAACACACTGGTGGACCATGTTTTGAGCCCTTTTACTTTTCCAAAATTTGCTGCTGACTGCATTGGCTTTTCTGGGCGAGTGTGTGGAGTGTGATCCCCTATTCGCTCGTCTGTCTGTTCTGACGTCTCCGCTTTGGGCGGTGGATTTTATTCTGATTTCTGTTATTTTGGCCACCCTCTGTTTTGAAGCTCAATTTTCTTTGAGTATTAGTTTTGTTCTGTCTTGGTTAGAAATCCTGCACATTGGGTTTGTCCTCCTCTGTTTCACAGGTACAGGATTACACCCGCTGCCTCAGTGGCCAAGTGTGACCCGCCCCACCCTGTTAGACCTTTAGCTTCAGACCTGGTTATAGCAAAGGGGAAGATATATGATTTACACACTTTTGATACTCATTCAATCATTTAGTGACCACTCGTTCTGTCTCTGATCACCAGAATAATTTGATAAGGAAATTTATTCTCTCTGATTATCAAAATAATTCGATTGATTCCATTCAAACAGTGAAGTGGACAAACTAAGACTATAAAGTGCTCAGTATGTCACAAAACCATACATGCACTTGCCCAATTGTCTAAATATGTATGTTTAATTTAATCAAATCACTTCTTTGCACATCAAAACATCTATAGACCAGTGCATGTGTTTTTTTTGCATCATTCTTTGATGAGTTTAGATTTTAATGATTTATCCAAAGTGCACACACAGGTCCTTTAACAACACACATCAATTAAAGACAATCTAGGTAATCACAAACCCACGTTATGTGGGCAGAAACCCTCACAACACCACAACTTGCCCAATTGTCTAAATATGTATGTATTATTTAATCGAATCACTTCTTTGCACATCTAAACATCTAAATAGACCAGTGCATGTGATTTTTGCATCATTCTTTGATGATTTTAGATTTTAATGATTGATCCAAAGCGCACACACACAAACACGTACGCACACACACACATCCTTTAACAACACACATCAATTAAAGACAATCTAGGTAATCTAGGTAATCACAAATCCACGTTATGTGGGCAGAAACCCTCACAACACCACAACCTTGACCAATTGTCTATATGTATAATGTATAATTTAATTGAATCACTTCTTTGTGAATCTAAACATCTAAATAGAGCGTATTAACCATTATAACCATAGTGCGTATGGTTTTTTCATCATTCTTTTATTGATTTTAGATTTTAATGATTGATCCAAAGCAAAGGAAAACTGGCTCTGCTATGTATACGCTGAGGAGTTTGGAAAGATGCTTAATGCTCTTATCATGTAATACACCTGTTTGCTATTATATGCTCTTGTTATTATTTTTGACTTATTTATCTAGGTTTGTCTTCATACACACACACACACACACACAAGCATACTGGCTAACACAGAATTGCTCTTTCTTTGATTGATGATGTGTTAAGGTCCTATTTTAGATCTTGCAGGTATAAATAGCAAATATAGATTGCATTAAAACAAAAAAGTTCTTTATAGAATTCATGTCATTTATGTCTTTATTTTTATTACTCCAATTTGGATATACCTAATTCTTCTTGCACTTAGACAACATCTGTCATTTATATAACACCAACGCTGGCCAAGGAGCACAACCAAAGGAAATGCTACCAAATGTTACCTGCCAAATCTTCTAATAATTTTCTATTAAAATGCCCAGAATGATTTGCTGTGTGGTGTGTAAAGTCAGGTCTCTGCTATCATTTATGTTTAAAATATTCAATTTAAACGTATTCATAAAAAAATTACATAAAATTTTTGACATTTAGCAGACGCTTTTATCCAAAGCGACTTACATTACAGTTATAGTCTGAGCAATTGAGGGTTAAGGGCCTTTCTCAAGAGCCCAACAGCAGCAAACTGGCAGTGGTGGGGCTTGAACCAGTGACCTTCTGATTACTAGTCCAGTATCTTAACCACTAGGCTACAACTTGCCAAGTCCTACATTTGTGACAGGTTAGCACGAGCCGTCTCTGACACATCTTAAACTGTCAGCCGCACCCGTATACCAGTCAACATAAAAACTGAGTAAGAAGGACCATGATCTTCTTACTGTAATTCCTGTTTGGCCTTCTCTCCCTCATACATGTCTGTTAAACATCAAGCTGCCCAGTGGACATGGTATTAAACAGCTGTGCTGTTATTCATTATTAATATTATGACAGAATAATTATAACCACCAACATATAAAGTGATTTTTTATTTAATAAATGTATTAAGTAGTAGTTGTTTATGTAGAACATTTGAGCACTTTATCAGATGTAGGACTTGGCAAGTTGTAGCCTAGTGGTTAAGGTACTGGACTAGTAATCAGAAGGTCACTGGTTCAAGCCACATTACTGCCAGGTTGCTGCTGTTGGGCTCTTGATTGATGTTTTAATTGAATATTTTAAACATAAATGATAGCAGAGACCTGACTTTACACACCACACAGCAAATCATTCTGGGCATTTTTATAGAAAATTATTAGAAGATTTGGCAGGTAACATTTGGTAGCATTTCCTATGGATGTGCTCATGTGAACACCAGGAAAACCTGATTTTGAGATTTAGCAGTGCCACCGACTTAGTCAAATGGTCAGCAGACACAGTTGGTCATATTTAACAAAAGAAAGGTCTGAATAAAGAATCACATTCTTGTCACTGAGACTCTATCTGACTGTCTGGGTTGGGGCGAAAGCCAGGAGAACGTTACCTGCCTGCCTGCATTGTGGGAATGTAAATTTTGGTGGAGGACTGTTTCACTGCATGGTTGGGTGAGGTTGGTGCGGAGGAACTTGACTGACCTGCACAGAGCCCTGACCTCAACCCCATAGAACACCTTTGGTATGAAGTAGAATGGAGACTGTGAGCCAGGACGTCACTGTCTGACCTCACAAATGCTCTGAATGAATGGGTGAAAAATTCCCACAGACACGCTCCAAAATCTTTCCAAAAGAGTGAAAGCTGCAAAGGAGGACACACACACACACACACACACAGACACACACACTTATAGACATCTTATAATTGTATACGCTACACCTATTATACAGACCTTTGTGGCTACACAATTACTTATCTCTGTACACTTTTTCACCCCCGTACACCATTTACTAATCAAAAGGGGTTCCGGTCTGACCCCATGTTGAGGTGATGGTAGTTTCTCATAATGATCATGTTGAATGCAGCAGATCTGATCAGCATAAAGACCTGAGTGACTTTGATAAGGGTCAGATTATCATTGCCAGGCAACTGGGTTAAAGTATCTCAGAAACAGTGAGGGTGCTCACAGGTAGACGTAGTAAGTGACCACCACCAGTAGTCTGAGGAGCTGGTGGGCAGGTTGTAGGGCGTCTAAGACTCATTGATGCCCGAGGATAAAGGCAGTGGAGTTTTGGACAGACCAACAGAAGAGCTAGTGTGGCTCAAACTGAAGATGATGTTATTTATTACTGGTGTTGAGGTGAACGTGTTACGACACACTGTGCATCAAACCTCCTGTGTATGAAGCTGCATAGATGCAGGTCAGTCAGTGTTCATGCTCCTATTGAAAGCATATACAATTAATAAAGGCTTCTGGTGTGTTGTTTGGTGTGTGTCACAAACACACACACACACACACACACACACACACACACACATGCACATACAGGCCAACACAGAATTGCTCTTTGTTTGACTGATGATTTTCGATCTTACAGGTACAAATAGGAAGTGACGATTACATTAGAACAAAAAGCTATCTATTTAATTCATGTCATTTCTACTACTGATGAATTCCTGTTGTGGACATAACATTATGTGGCATAACATTACGACCACTGACAGGTGAAGTGAATAACACTAATTATCTCTTCATCACGGCACCTGTTAGTAGGTGGGATATATTAGCAAGTGAACATTTTATCCTCAAAGTTGATGTTAGAAGCAGGAAAGATATGCGAGTGTGAGGATTTGAGCGAGTTTGACGAGGGCCAAATTGTGATGACTAGACGACTGGGTCAGAGCATCTCCAAAACTGCAGCTCTTGTGGGGTGTTCTTAGTCTGCTGTAATCAGTATCTATCAAAAGGTGGTCCAAGGAAGTAACAGTGGTAAACCGGCGACAGGGTCATTGATGCACGTGGGTAAAGAAGGCTGGCCTGTGTGGTCCGATCCAACAGACGAGCTACTGTAGCTCAAATTGCTGAAGAAGTTCATGCTGGTTCTGATAGAAAGGTGTCAGAATACACAGAGCATCACAGTTTGTTGTGTATGGAGCTGCACAGCCGCAGACCAGTCAGTTAGGAAGGTGGTCATAATGTTATGCTTCATCGATGTATAGCACCAGGATGCCACTCTGTGGAGGTCATGTTTCTGTGGGTGGTCCTAATGTTTTGGCTCATGTGTGTAATCATTTTGTTTTATTTATAATATTTAGAAGTGCAAATTCACAAGACATACGTATGTACAGTTGATGTAAGATGATGCAGATTATGCCTGTTCTCTTCCACTTTTCATAGAGCTATTTGAACATATTTTATTTTATGTATTCTCTTGTATAGGACATTATTACTACATTTATTATATTTAGGGCTGTCAAACGATTAAATTTTTTAATCGTTTTCATATAGTTAATCGCGATTAATCGCATTAAATAAAATCTGTGTAAATGTTATAGAAAACAAGGTTTTTTTAAGTGAAATGTTACCATTAAAATGGTGAACACATTTTATGCTAAATGTACTTATGTTAAAAACTGATGGGACAAGAGAAAACTGTAAGGGAGTTTTATTCACTCACATACTAGGCAGTAATACTATCCAGCAGATACCCTTGACTTCGTATAAATGTCAGATTGTAGGTTAGAATTTCTCCATCAGCAAACATTGTAGATCAGCGGTGCTTTAGGTGGGATAAGGCGTAGTTATTATAACAGACTTTTCTGTGCTTGTATCGTGACAATGGTTTGATGGACGTTTCTACACGAAGTGAGTGTGTTTTGACCCTTTGGGACTTCCATAGTTCATGGACTAGCGTGCTTGACTCCGGTATTCAGTGCCGTAACAGATTAAGTTAATAAAGTGTTTTGCTCCCGACAACTTGTGAATATACCGTGTATTTATTTCTTTATTATGCAAGTGCATCCCTACGACGCTCAGTTATATTATTTTAACAAACCGCAAATGAAAAACGGTGGCAAGTCCGACATTAAAACGTTGGTTCTACCAGTCAAGTCTCAACATGAACTAGAATTTGCGTTAACGGCACAATTTTTTTTAATCGCGTTAAATTGAGATCGCGTTAATGCGTTATTATCGCGTTAACTTCGACAGCCCTAATTATATTAATTAATACATAATTATATTACTACAAGAATCTAAGGTAATGTTTTACGTCAATAATTTACATCAATAAATCGTCGTTACATTACAATGCTTTATCACTGCTGAAGTTCAGGGTTTGTTTATGTTGACCAATCATGTTAATTGATATAATTAAATGACTGCAATGCCAGCGTACATAATAAAGAACATGTATTGACTTTAAGCATGCTTCGTATTTTACAGATCAGATGTGGACTCCTAAAATCCTCCTGCATCTTCCTCTTCCTCGCTCTCTTGCTCTTCACGTTTCTTTTTGCGGTCTGGGCTTGCTGTTCTGTAACTCAGTAGCCAGGAAGCCCTTACCCCAAAAAGTATGTGTGGCGGGTCCAGACGACACACCTTTAGACTCAGCACGAGAACAACCGTGCTTTGTTGGAATTCTGAACATTACCCCCTTAGAAACGTACACAGTATGATTCTATTTTACTTAAAACCTCTGTCATACCAGATGTTATATAATATGATGTTATGAATCGTCATAACAGTTGTTGTGAAGTATCAATAACTGTCATGACCATGACAGCTCATATTGAATGCTGTTTTTTTGGATAAAGTGCATGCTATGTAAGATACCCTACAAGCTCTTCAATGAAAAAAAAACGTATATTTAATGTCTATAGATAAAACAATTTCACATTAACATTAATAAAATGTATGCAAGCTATTTAACATAGTAAAAGTAAATATTTGCTGTTGGATGTTGGCACATGGAAATGTTTGCTCTCTTGACCTGCACTGATTGACTTAAAGGCTCCTGAAGTGTAATTATGTTAACATTTAGTTTTTTATGTGCTTAAAAAATCATTACTGGTTAGAGCAATAGTAATGATGTACATGGGGGCAAAAAAGTATTCTATTTTTCTCAAACAAACTTCTGATGAGTGAATCAAATCCACCTGATCAAATACGTCTCATCGTGTGCGTTAATAAAAATATAAGACTCTAGGAAATCTAATCATTTGTACAAAGGAATCAACATGGACTAATTCGGGCCCCACTGTATGTAATGTCCCTTAATTAGAGCACTTTACCATAACACTGCATATTACTGTATCATACTGTAAACTGAGAGCAGTCATGATTATTACTGATAATGGTATTTAACGTTGTTATTCAGGTGTTAGGGTATATGTCATTAAAATAAACACTATCTATGAAGTAAAAGAAAGAAAGAAACCAGGACAGTTTGGGTTCCACTGTGTTCTTACTCTTTCCTCTCTTACCTTTCTTTACCTTACCCATTTTTCTGTTTTTATTTCCCTCGTTTTGTTAAATAGTTTTTACTTGTTAAATAAGACTTGGTTCAGATGATCATTTACTCAGTACGTCGTCTGGTAAAGTGAGGTGTGCCTGTGTTGGAATTCGGCAGACGCTGGAATGAAATGGGAGCCACATATGCCATAAATATCTCTTAATTAATTAAGTGTTTTATTTTTTCAGGGCTCTAAAAGTTACAAATCACTGGTTAATTTATTTATTATTAATTATTTACTATTGTACAGCTGTAAACAATAAGATAAATAATACATTTGTTGCTGGTCTAAGCTCTACCACTGCTAAGCCGCCACTGTTAGGTCCCTAGACAAGGCCCTTAGCTTGTAATTGCTTGGATTGGATAAAAGTGTCTGCTAAATGCTTTAAGTTATTATTTAATCAAGGTTATGAGTTTTTAGACCCTACAGCTTATGTAATGTTCATGAATGGGTTATGAAGCTGCTGTGTAGGTACATTTTAAATAAAGTACTTGTTTATTATAGCGTCATTTTTTTTCATTTGTTGATCATGTTTTTAATCTGCATTTACAGCTTCGTAAAAATAATTTCAATATAACTATATCTGAGCCATATTTCTCTAAACAGCATTTATATTTGCAAGACTAAGTTCCCAGAATATCCAGTAGATGGAGTGAGTCTCTTTCTCTACAACGTTGGAAGGTTACAGTAACACATTGAGAAAAGGTCAACGAGTTCATTGTTCTGTCATTGGCTACAGGTACGATCCCCACACATCTGCAAGAAAGGAAATAGATCCCATCTACATATATTTAATCACTGTGGAATAATACTGTAGCTAACATTCATTTACAAAAAGGGGACAGTTGCAAATAAATAAGTGGCCAAATTAATAGAAACAGTGACTCATAAAAGACAAGAAAACTTTCCCAACCCGTAACAGAGAGAGTGAATAGAAAGTGAAAGTGCAGAAATGAGAACTGGATGTCACGATATGACAGGCTACCCTGGCTATCCATGACAAAGCCAGCCCTCGGAAAACAGGAAAGACAGGGAACTGGGCAAATCTGCCTGGCGCTGACAGTGCAGGAGTGGATCCCTCACGCACCAACTCACGCTACCCTGCGCTTACTGTAATTTTATGGGCAAATCCAACTCAGGATATAGGGACGTCATACTGCCTCTGGGGCGATACGCTCTCCCAGGGTGGTTCCAAGGTAAATCCCAACAAGCTGGGACAATAAGAGTTTCCAAAGTTACACAGAATGCTGACATTCTCAGTCCGTGAACACCGGACCGGATCAGAAAGCAGAAATGCCAACCATGGAGCTGGCAAAGAAGACAGAGAGAGTAAATGATACACTGGAAACTTTACATGCTTATGAGATGCAGGTGACTATAAATCAAGAGAGATTGACAGATCACACACAAATGAGCTCTTCAATTTCATTTGCTGGTAAAACTAGGCAGTGCAGAGGGAAAGAAGGTAAAGGTGATGAATCAACATGCTACTGCTCAACACGCCCCCAACTGCTGGTCAAACTAGGTCAAACAGACAGACACGACTCCTAACATGGAGCAGCTCTATTGACGGCTGCCACCAGTTACATCATGTGCACATATATGGTTCAAATGCATGTTTGATTTCGTTTAATTCACTAAGCTTAAATGAAGTTAGTAATCAATATAAGCATTATGTCACAAGATGCAACCTTTCTGTGATAATGATAAACGTGTCACGAGAGAACAGAGGACCTTCTTTGGAGTCGTTGGTAAAAATACCCCCAGCTATACACAAGAAGTGCATTTAGCCCAACATGGTGCATTGTTCTGACATCTGGCTTAAAAAATCTATGAAATACGTTTGTCATACGTCACTTTTAACTTAACCAAATCACGAGTACAAACACGACCTCAGAATCATTTAGAATTTGGAATAACTTACTCACTTCTGTCCTCAGGGCAACTAAACCGTTTTCAGGAATGAAATCTGAAGTTGAGGACCGTACAGATGTGTTTCATTTTCCAAAAAATCACATGACCAATCACACTTTAAAAAAGAAAGCTTTCTGTAATCCAGCAGTTCTTGTGCCTTAAATGATTTTACCTTAAATTATAATTTAATAATCACTATGTTTACTATTTCTACCCATTTTAATTCAAATACACCGATCAGGCATAACATTAAAACCACCTCCTTGTTTCTACTCTCACTGTCCATTTTATCAGCTCCACTTACCATATAGAAGCACTTTGTAGTTCTACAATTACTGACTGTAGTCCATCTGTTTTTCTACATATTTTTTTAGCCTGCTTTCACCCTGTTCTTCAATGGTCAGGACCCCCACAGGATCACCACAGAGCAGGTATTATTTAGGTGGTGGATCATTCTCAGCACAGCAGTGACACTGACATGGTGGTGGTGTGTTAGTGTGTGTTGTGCTGATATGAGTGGATAAGACAGCAGCACTAATGGAGTTTTTAAACACCTCACTGTCACTGCTGGACTGAGAATAGTCCACCAACCAAAAACATCCAGTCAACAGCGTCCTGTGACCACTGATGAAGGTCTAGAAGATGACCAACTCAAACAGCAGCAATAGATGAGCGATCGTCTCTGACTTCACATCTACAAGGTGGACCAGCTAGGTAGGAGTGTCTAATAGAGTGGACAGTCAGTGGACACAGTATTTAAAAACTCCAGCAGCGCTGCTGTGTCTGATCCACTCATACCAGCACAACACACACTAACACACCACCACCATGTCAGGGTCACTGCAGTGCTGAGAATGATCCACCACCCAAATAATACCTGTTCTGTGGGGGTCCTGACCATTGGAGAACAGGGTGAAAACAGGCTAAAAAAGTATGTAGAGAAAGAGATGGACTACAGTCAGTAATTGTAGAACTATAAAGTGCCTCTATATGGTAAGTGGAGCTGATAAAATGGACAGTGTGTGTAGAAACTAGCAGGTGGTTTAAATGTTATGGCTGCATTAATATTTGTTCTACAAACTAAAAGGCATCAATACCGTGTCCCCTCCTTGTTATCTAAATTATTAAGGAAAATGTTTATTGTATAATTTCAAAACTGCACTATTCCTGGAATTGCACCTATAGCGTCTTCTTGGACTAATCTAGACCTAGTTCAAAACAGTGATAAGGGCACTTAAATATCCTGTATACTAACATGTATTTCTGTCATGTTAATGGCTGATAATGTAATGACGTATGACCAGATTTATTATATGACATCTACATTACTACTAATATATATAAATGGACATAGCAGAAAGCCTATTCTGTGTTTCTCTGGCAACTATCCGAATCATGTAGCGTGTGGATCTACATTCAAGTTGGAGTTGAAAACATGACACAGCCACCTAACTCCCTGTTAGTCATTATTTTATCTGTACTATTATGTGTATTGTGTGTACTACTATGTGGACTATTTTGTGTATTATTGTGTGTATCACCAAAGCAAATTCCTTGTATGTGTAACATACCTGGCGAAATAAAGTGATTCTGATTCTGATTCTACTGTGTAGCTATAACACCTCTGTTACATGGATAGATGGAAAGTACTTACTAAAGGGACATAGAACAGTGGATTTTCTTTGCTATTCTTTGCCAAAGGTCAAATTGTCACCTTGTGTTGAGAGGAAATTAGTCAGATGTAATCCAAGAACCACTCAAATCAGGATCAGCATAAATCAGAAGCTGTCGGAACATGGGACACATCACGGACGTGAGCTGATATTTCGGGTCCTGCTTTTCCTTTTTTGTCCTTGTGATCAGCAGCTACTTTAATCTACTGTATCTTTAGGGTGCTGATTTTGCATAGGAGGGTTTTTTTGCTGCCTTAGAGTCCATGGGGATGTAAAGCTCACTCTAATGACTATAGACAAGAAGCTAAAAGCCTTGAGGATCAGGAGTTTCTGTATAAAATAATGCCAACAGATTTCTTAATCTGTGATTTCCAGTGTCATTAAGCATAACAGATGAAGACTAATAAGTCATGTTAACAAAGAAAGATTGCTAATTGCAATTTACAACTCTCCTTTATGTTTCTCTTGTAAGAATAACACTCGCGAAGGAAAAATTCTGAACAATGTGTGTTCCTTTCACTTTTCCTTCTAGGTGAACCCAAGAGACCTAAAAAAAACTTCACCGCCTGGAACACACACACACTCTTTTTAAAAAATACAGCCTCAAACTGCCTCAAAGTGTGCGCAGATAGAAATATTTCCTGTTTAACCCCTGTCACTGGATTCCCGTAAATTTGTCTGCTAACGCGGACAGCATGCAGAAGTCTTTTATGGTTCCTGTAACAACGTACGAGTACCACATGTGGACTGGATCTCATACAAAGACTCCTAACAGCACTGGTCTCCCAGTAGATTTCATTGCATTGCTCAAACTGTGAAGGTGAGAGTGAATTACTGGATGCCCAACAATACTGGTGATTGTATTGTTCCCAGTAGTCAGACCCCACACTTCTCAGAGTGAAAATCTGCAGCCTATCAAGACAGTAAGAACATGCTAAATGTCTCACAGACAGGGAACATGTTGAACCCATGTTGCTGTAAGGCAACCACTTCATTAGCTTCACCACCAAGCCAACCTTAAAGATGTAGTTTTATATTAATTACATAATCACATCATGTTAATTAGATATACTATAAGGTCAAAAATATAAGGACACCTGACCATTAGCTTGTTAGACATTTCAGTTTGAACCTATAGCCAATAATGCTTGGAATTTACAGTAAACATCAGAATTTTGGATGGGATAGGATTAGGATTAGGATAGGATAGGATAGGATAGGATAGGATAGGATAGGATAGGATAGGATAGGATAGGATAGGATAGGATAGGATAGGATAGGATAGGATAGGATAGGATAGGATAGGATAGGGACGGGTAGGGTAGGGAAAGGGTAGGGTGGTGTAGTGTAGTGTAGGGTAGGGTAGGGTAGGATAGGATAGGATAGGATAGGATAGGATAGGATAGGATAGGATAGGATAGGATAGGATAGGATAGGATAGGATAGGATAGGATAGGATAGGATAGGATAGGATAGGATAGGATAGGATAGGATAGGATAAGATAAGATAGCCTTTTATTATCCCCCAAGGAGAAATTTGCAAAGTTACAACAGCTTCAACAATATAAAGATATAAAATGTTTATACAAATATTAAAAAATAGAAATGTAAATATATATAAAAAGACATTTAAAAAGTTCAACAAATATTGCACTGTTTATAAAAGGTATTGCAATTAGTAATCCACAAAGCAGCAGAAAAAACATGGGAATGTTGACCATAATTAAATTAAAAATAAATAAAGATTAGAGGTTTAGAAAACATTAAAAACTTAAATAATAGTAAATGAGGTAAAATACAGTAAAAGAAAAAAAACAAGCGTAGAAGACGAGCTGCTGTAACTGGCTGCTACTCGAGCGACGCCAACGGAAGTGGCAATAAGTAAAAATGACGCTCCACATTGTGGTCAGCTTGCTTGGTGCAAAAAGGCACAGCTTTTCCCAAAATTTTCCCGCCTTTTCCGAATGGGTTCCACAAAGTTGGGGGCGTATAATTCATAAGTATTATTTTAAACACCTGTTAGCAAACAGGTTTGGGGATACCTTACACCTTACACTTACTCACATTCCGTCCTTCACGTTCACCGGGTTAAAGGATCTTCACATCAAGTAGCTATTAGATAAATACTATTTGTGTGAGTCACTGTTGAAAAGGTGGAAGCTGGATTGAACCTGCACGAGCAGGATCTGACTGAGGCATGTGCTACTGCTTCAAAAAAAGTGTAGGAAATAAAAGGTCTGAGGAAGTGCACTGCTGCAGCATGTGAGCCTATTAATATTGTTATTAATACTATGATTTTTTATTGGCATTGTAATTATTTTATTGATTTTTTTTATTTTTATTATTATTATTATTATTATTATTATTATTATTAATATTAACGCTCAAGTGACACAGTGCTTTAAAAAAGCTAGCCCACTATCACTGAGAGTCAAAATTCTATTTACAGACATGACTGAATGTGTTTAAGGGCAGGGATGGCCGAGGCCCTGCATCCTGGATTGACTGGATTAAGATGAAGCAGGATAAAGCAGTGGTAGTGATATATATATATATATCAACCACAAATATCCAGCCAACAGCGCCCCGTGGGCAGCGTCCTGTGACCACTGATGAAGGTCTAGAAGATGACCGACTCAAACAGCAGCAATAGATGAGCGATCGTCTCTGACTTTACATCTACAAAGTGGACCAACTAGGTAGGAGTGTCTAACAGAGTGGACAGTGAGTAGACACGGTATTTAAAAACTCCAGCAGCGCTGCTGTGTCTGATCAACTCAAAGCAGCACAACACACACTAACACACCACCACCATGTCAGTGTCACTGCAGTGCTGAGAATGATCCACCACCTAAATAATACCTGCTCTGTGGGGGTCCTGTGCTGGTCCTGACCATTGAAGAACAGCAGGCTAAAAAGGTATGTAGAGAAACAGATGGACTACAGTCAGTAAATGTAGAACTACAAAGTGCTTCTATATGATAAGTGGAGCTGATAAAATGGACAGTGAGTGTAGGAACAAGGAGGTGGTTTGAATATTATGGCTGATCAGTGTATATACAGTATAGTGTATAGAACTATGCGCTAAACAGAAAACACTAACTGTGTCAACTCACAATGCACTGTCAACTTACTCTCAAAATAGTGTGATCACTGATTATACCTGGGGTACCATGGCAGAACAGAAAGTTGTGTTGGTGCATCACAGCTCCCAAGCTCCAGGTTTGATCATTAACTATGATTTCTGTCTGTGTGGTACATGGTATGTTCTTCATGTGGCTGTGAGGGTTTCCTCTCTTTGTGCAAATATTTTGAATGATTACTTTCAATTGGTTTGAGTTAGAGTAAATAAAAGAGTGAATGTGGGATGGCCTGGAATGAGAGTTTACTACAGGGCTTTAGTCGGTCACTCACTCGGACAGTAAGGACCATACTGCATTTTTTAAGGGCACAACAAGCCAGGATGGGGGACGGTGATGGAGAAAAGATTGTTCATTCATCCATTCAATATTTCAATAATTCATCTCTAGTTACTGCTCAGTGGTGGACATTCAACCTATTCTAATGTGGTAGGAAACCCATATGAGCACTAGAACACTAGAACTGTATAAAACAATGTACTAATAAATAATTAATTAACCCTTATGTTCTGCTGACATTGACTTTACTGCCTTGTTCTTTGGGGTCCCAGAGACCCCAGTGTTTTAGGGGTAAAATTAAATTACACTCACTCACATTCTTAACCGCTTATCCAATTAGGGTCGGGGGGTGGGGTGGGGGGGTTTGTGCTGGAGCCAATCCCAGCTTTTCAATGGGTGCAAGGCACACGCTGGACCGAGCGCCAGTCCATCGCATGGCAGACACA
Organism: Trichomycterus rosablanca; assembly: GCF_030014385.1. Lineage (NCBI taxonomy): Eukaryota > Metazoa > Chordata > Actinopteri > Siluriformes > Trichomycteridae > Trichomycterus > Trichomycterus rosablanca. The sequence continues at coordinate 36,509,364 of NC_085998.1, forward strand.
CATACATACACATACACACATTCACCTATAGGGCAATTCAGTGTCTCCAATTAACCTGACTGCATGTTTTTGGACTGTGGGAGGAAACCGGAGCTCCTGGAGGAAACCCACACAGACACGGGGAGAACATGCAAACTCCGCACAGAAAGGACCCGGACCGCCCCGCCTGGGAATCGAACACAGGACCTTCTTGCTGTGAGGTGACAGTGCTACTCAACGAGCCACCCAAATTAAATTACAGAGACAGAGGAGAGAAAGAGGTGTATGTGTCTGTGTGTGTGTGTGTGTGTGTGTGTGTGTGTGTGTGTGTGTGTGTGTGTGTGTGTGTGTGTGTGTGTGTGTGTGTGTGTGTGTGTGTGTGTGTGTGTGTGTGTGTGTGTGTATGTGTGTGTTTGTGTGTGTGTGTGTGTGTGTGTGTGTAAGAAAGTCACAGGCATATAGAGTCTAGACCCACTGCAACCCTGATCAAAATAAAGTTGTTGCTAAAAATGTAAAACTTATCTTGTAAAACATCCCAGCTCTGCCATGCAGCAACTGTTGGGCCCTTAAGCAAGGCCCTTAACTCAGTCTGCTCCAAGGGCAGCAAACAGTCGCTGACCCTGCGCTCTGACCCCAGCTTCCAAACAAGCTGGGATATGCAGAAAAATAATTGAGTTGTACTGTACATCTGTACATGTATATATGACAAATAAAGGTGTTCTATATGACTAAAGGTATGTGGACACTCCTTCTAATTATTGATCTTATGTGTTTTAGCCACACCTATTGCTGCTGGTGTAAAAGCATCATATTAATCACATAGTTGGACTTTCCCATAATTTGGGATTTCCAACAAACTCATGGTCAGTTGTCCACATACTTTTGACTAAGTGCACTTAGTCTTTCCCAATCTTCAGAAAGCTCATGTGACTATGGCATAAATAAAGCAAATCAAATTATCTTATACAACCAATGTCCTACAAATATTCCCTAAAGGGGAAATGATGCTGAATTCCTGCAGCGTGAATAATTCATGAAATTTTCTTCACCCCGTTTGAAGGTGTTGCGCCATCCCTGAAGGTAAAAGCAGGGAAACTATGTCTGCACATTGAACACCAAAAATATTTGCACAATATTTTGTTTGCAGTCCCTGCTGAAAGAATTTGTGCTGGTTAAAACTGGTTGAATCTGGATGAGACTCATGCCAGGTATTCGGTGCTTAAGGGATTTGAAGCTAGTGCCCATTCTGAGAAGTGAAAGTAGATGCAGTAAACATGTATAGGATACATTTTTATGCTATGACACATCATAGACTCGACGGTGTCAGGTACAGGTGTGATGTTGGGGATGTTGTACCCCCCCCCCTTCCCTGTTCTGCTCTGGGACAGCAGGACAGGAAAGCCTGAGGTGATTCACAGATGAGTCAACAGTTAGGAGCTATAAAGCCTCTGCACTGATGGAGCCTAAGCATGACACAGCTCGCTCACCCAAAGGTAAGTGTCCCGTTTATCTCTCTGTACGGCACCACTGGATGCTGCAATATTGTTTATTATAAACTGTGAAATATCCACAAAATGATCTAGATTATTTTATATGAGATATCCAGGTATTATATTTAATTAATATCTTAATTAACCAGTTTTTGTTTTCTTGTGTGTGTTGCAAGTTTGGGGTTTACACTCAAATAAGCTGTTTTTATATAAATATATCCTCAATATATGTGGATATTGCACAACGTTTAAATATAAAACATATACATGAATGCCTGACAATAAGAAAAATATACAGGCTTTTTATATATCTTTTGTTAATAAAATTGCATATATAAATTAAATATATATGCTAACATATATGGATATGACATAAAATACCAAATAAAAATGTATCCTATAGATATATTTTATATATGTACATACACACATTATGTTATAAATTTATATCCACATACAGTATATTACATATATCCAGAGGATGCATGTATGTTATAATAATATATCACCTTACTGTAACATATATGGAAAAACCATTATTGATATAGGAGCATATATGCCATATATTACATTTCCATGTGGGTTTTTTACAGCATCATGGAGAAAGTGTTTTTGCAAACAGAAAGTAATCGGAGTTTAGCAATAATTATTTACACTAGACCAAAGTGTATTGGGAAATAGCCAGCAATATGTGTAAACTTTATTTAAATTAACACAAAACAATACATTATTTTAACTAAAAATGTTGATTAAATTACGATCTATTAATTTAAATAATTAAATGACTTCCTTGTACACAATTACTGGATAATATAAATATTACCTGTTGTTTAATTATTTCCTCATAAAGGGAAAACCCAGGCTTAGATAAGAGTATGAGTGAAGTACATGGCTGAGAGCAATTTCAGAAAGTTAATTTCAAAAGAATGGGAAACTAAAAAATGAAACAATTAAAATACAATTAAAATTTTTTTGTTGTTTTTTCATTTTTTGTTGTTGTTCAGCATTACTTGTTGCTGTGTAAATTGGCTAAACATATTTATGCATGTTTGGGCTCATTTAAAATACAATCATAATTCAGGTAATAGAAGCTGAAACCAGTACATGATTTAATCCGATTTGTATTATTCCATTATTTGAACATGATAGGAAAACTCAAGTTTGATTTTAGAGTGATTTGAAACACTGTACACTGAGAGTTGTACAAGTATTACACAGTACCATTTTACACCAGACCAAAGTGCACTGGAAAATCTGAGAAAGGAAACTAACGGTAAATAAGTCAGCAATTTAAGACAAAAGAAAAAATGTAAAATCTAACTCATTTAGTTAATTATTGTCATATTTGTCACAGATTTGTAGAATGTTAGTAAAATCACTGTTGTGTGAGATGTGCAGTGTAATCCAAATGACTTACTTAGTTTAGGGTAAAATCACTGTAGGTCAAAATCATCATTATGATAATTATTAATTATAATTATGATCATTTTTTATTATGATTATGATAATTTAAATAATAATTTAATGATAATTGTTCTCCAGTGTCAATCATTACATGGCTAAACATATGTGGACACTTGACCAAGGACTTGCTGGACTCCTCATTTCATGGCATTAACTATTATTTTTATATTCATGATTATGATATTGTCTGTCTAAGCATGTATTGACTGCACCAATAAACTGAAGCACATTTTGTTCCAGCTTCTGTTGACTACATTTATTGTTTTATATTTGCAGGTGGGTGTAGTGTTTTTCTGAAACACATCCACTTAAAGAAGACATAATGGCCATGTACCTGGCCCTGCTTTGCTCCTGTGTTGTGAGTGTCCTCGCTCTCTGCTGTGGTCGTCCTCATCCTGTAGACAGCCTGAAGAACTTTGTCAAACTGCAGGCCGAGAACATCATCGGCAGAATCCAGAAACACAAAGATGAGGTGAGTGTGCATGATGATTCCATTGTAATCGTTTATGATACACTGTATGGCCAAATATGTTTAGATACCTGACCATGAGCTTGCTGGACATCCAATTCTAAATTAGAGTGGGCCTAAGATATTCTAGCCAGTATTATGTTCTTTTAAAACATGGACAATGATCTTGTTAATGTACAATTATAGCCTTTGGCTAATTGTTTACATATATTAAGTTCATTGTCTAGGATTAGTAGTGGGTAATTTACTATCATAATGGTTGATTCAATCATGCCTGTAGATGAATTGGCTTCTCTAACACATTGAAGTATTATGAGTAAAATGAAGTGAGTGGTTAGCACGATGGTGCAGCGGGTAGCACTGTTGCCTCACAGCAACAACAGCCTGGGTTTGACACACATACACAGGTTTAACACTCTACCATGGCTTTACCTTGTCAGTGCAGTCATCAGTCTGGTCACTGCTCTTATGGTGGTACCTTACACTTCATGAGTAGAATAGAGAGGAGCTGGCATACCAGCAGATTAGCTCCAGTCATCAGTATTTTTATAAGATACCAATCTGACCTCATTTTCTCCTACAGTTGCAGATATTCCACATGGTAGTCCTGGACAGTCCAGAGCTCCTGCCCGAGCTCCAGTCTGACAAACCCGTCGAGGGTCTGGGCTCCATGGTAGAGACCTTAAACACCTTCCAGCAAGTTTTGCACAGCATGCCCAAAGGTCACATGAGCCAACTGCACAGTGATGTCAGCACCCTGCAGCACTACCTGGAGGATCGGATAAACTTGTTGCAATGTCCACACAGAAAAACAGGCACAGTGAAGAACCTGGAGTCCTTCCTGAAGGACCACGGGACGTACTACATTACACTAGGCTACGTCGCACTGGACAGACTGCAGAAATACTTACAAAGACTCGTGAACAACCTGGACGAGCTAAAAACATGCTAAAACCGAGTGTTGGTCTGGTGTGTATATTTTTATTATTGTATTTTGCGTATTTATTGAAAAATGCATATTTATAAACTGAAAACTATTTTGTATATTTAATCTACTATAAGTATTCATTTTGTAATTGCATTATGATGGAAGAACAGTCGTGCAGTCGTGTGATCGATCGATCGTCCACCTCACTAAACGTTCATTTATTTACTGGTCTTGAACTCTTGAGTACTGTCCGTATGAAGTGTGGTATGTTCTCCAATGTCCATATGTGTTTTACTTTGGTTATACCCATTTTACTCCTGCAAAAAAACATACCATTTGACAGACTGACTGTTTTAAATTTCATTTATGTGTAAATGAGTGTAAATGTGTGCACTGCCCTGTGATGAACAGGGGGTCTGTGGTGTATTTTTCTTGCACTCTAATTCTGAAGGATAAATCGCTTAATTATTCCAGCATGACCCAGGTTCATTTAACACATTTGGAATGAATTGGAATGTTGACAGCAAACCTGTTGACAGCAGTCCTTCTTGTCTAACAAAATTTGCGAACCAGAAAGAGGCTGTAATAGTCCAACTCTATATTAATGACCATGGGTTTGGTATTAGACGATTAGATAATAAAGCTTATGGTCTGGTGTCCACATTATTTTGGCCGAAATAGGGAATATGTAGTAATAGCTTTACCCTGGTTAGGGCTGCAGTGGCTTTAAAACCACTGGGTTCTACCCCCGTTTCGTGTCACTGTCTGCGAGTTTCATGAGTACTCATGAGCTTGTTGGACATCCCATTTCAAAAGCAAATGGTATTAAAACAGAGTGACCTCTACGCGACCCATTTATTCAAAAACCCATTTAAATGGCTGGGCACTGATGTTGGTCAAGAAAGCCTTAAGTGTTTATTATGTTCATTTCAAAGTTGTTCAGTTGGGCTGAGGTCAGGGCTCTGTGCAGGCCACTGGAGCTTCTTTAAACCCAGTCATGCAAAGTTGGAAACATATAATTCTTTATATAAGTGATTTATTAAGCCTGTTAGCAATTCATGTGGCTGAAACACATGAATCTAATATTTAGAAAGGGTGTCCCAGTACATTTGTCCATACACTGTGTTTTCAGGATACATGATAAACGTAATACTGCCTTGACCAGCAGACAGCAGGTACCAAAGATAAACGTATAAATGGATAAATAATGGATAATACATTACATAGTACAATTCCCATTTGTACTTCTTAAACCCTGCACCTTCTAGTTAATGTTACAGCACTGATCAGTTGAAGTCAGGTTCTTCTGCTTGATACAGATTTAATTACATAATTGGTCTATTTTTCTCTGTAATGTGATTTTTTTTAAGCCCTGGTATTCAACAGCATTTTTTTGCTATTACAACTAGCCACCGTGACGGCTCTGTTTTAAATAAGCACCTTAAAAAGGGCAGGCTATCGGAATGCAGCAGCAAGAAATCTGGAAACGTGACATGACATTCCACTTTAGCACAAACATGTGTGCACGGACATTTTATGCATGCTTACATCACCACCAGCCGAGTATTTTCAGTGATGTCATACTCTTACCGGAAGACTTCTGACTGATCTTTCTGGGAAGCACAAATCCCTTTCCCCTCCCTCCAAACACCAGCAAACCACTCACCATCTGAATCTGAATGCACTGATGTAAGTAACACTGTTCACTGAACTTGTAAATGTGTTTATTTCTAAAATAAAAACCACATTCTCTCGAGATGTGATTTCTTTTTTATTGACTTGCTTGTCTGTAACATAAAAGGCTTAAAACTCAGCCAGGAAACCCAGTTAAATAGCCAACATGTATAAAAGACGACCATCTGGATGCTTGATGTTGCAGAAAAAACGCCCTGTCAGCTAAAAGCACTTTTTACAGGGGTTTAATGAGACGTGCATTTCTGCTCAATTGTTCTGTATAGAGTGTAACCAAATAGTTCTGTTACAAATACCAATACTAAAGGTTAAAGCCATTCAGAACACTATTTGAGAGGCTCAGACTTACTAAAATATTCAGAATTGTATCCAAAGTGACTTGGATTCGTTTTCCCTGGATCTCCCAATCATTTACATTTTTGGCATTTTGCAGACGCCTTTATCCAAAGCGACTTACAGTTCTGTAGACAGTATACAGTCTGAGCTACTGAGGGTTAAGGGCCTTGCTCAAGGGCCCAACAGCAGCAACCTGGCAGTAGTAAGGCTTGAACCAGCGACCTTTTGAGTACTAGTACCTTAACCACTAGGCTACAACTGCCCTACAATTAAATCCTCTTAGATTCCCAATTCTGAAGCCACTGCCCAATCTGATCAAGAAGGATCATCACCACGCCCCCTCTGACACGAGTCCAATGCATGGCCTCTTCTTATCACCTGCCAGTGTTAAGTTCCCACACATAAGCTTATCACATACGTGCAGATTACATATTGCAGCGGCAGCAGACAGATAGCCTTTCCGACCTTCCCTCCCTCAAACACGTCCGACTGTGTTTGTCCGGACACCCGGCAACCCACTGCACCACGTTTGTGACAGTATACAATCCGCTGGATTAAAAATTATACATATTTTACAACCTTTGCAGCCTTTTAATTCAATGTCTACAATCAATAACGTTTCACGTAACTATTGGCTTCGAGTATGCCATAAAAGAAGAGATTTAAGGTGCCAATTTTGGAGCAGAGGCTTCTTTTCTGCTGTCATTTCAATTGCATATTCATACAATTATCACTTTCGGGTGAATGTAAACTTAACGTCAACTGTATTTCATGGAATGTTTACTATGAATTTCACTCATCTCTAATAAACAAACTACTTTATAAGAGGCTTGGTTTATTGCATCTGTTTACTAAAAAAAAATATAAATCTGTATTTTAGGAAATCTGCTTGATTTAAAACAGCTATTTAATTCCCCGTTTGTAATTATGACTACAGCTGGTGACTTCTCTGTGACCTCAAAACAGATTGTTTGACCTCATTAGAATGAGCCACAAGCAACGAGAAGAACTACAAATCTACAAATGTACAGATCTCTGTGTTGAGAAATGTTCTGAACACAGTATTGCAATCTGTTTATGTTCCGAGGCACTTTACTACTTCTTTGGAAATGGAAGAGGATCTCTATATGTCCTACAGAAACAAAAACATGATTGACGCACGTGTGTGTGAGTGTGGCTCAGCATAGTAAATATTGACTTCCACCCACCCACCCATCTATATCTGTAGCTCGGTGAAATGGCATAATAACAGCGGTGATTTCAGAACAGTGGTGTGAAATAAGAACGGCCCTCTTACTGATCATTTCAGATCATTAAACTAAATATATTTCATGAAAAAGAAAAGTACACACAGAAATAAACTAATCACTCATAATACACTGTGAAGACGTAACTGCTACTGCTTGCACCACTTGTAAAGGAAATGACCACAACTGAAGACTTTTAAGAGGAAGAGGTAGCGGTGGCTCAGCACTTAAGGTACTGGACTAGTAATCATAAGGTCGCTGTTTTGAGCCCCAACACTACTGTTAGGCCTCTAAGCAAAGCCTGTAACCCTTTGTAGCACTGAAATTGTAAATGGATGGTAGAATAGGGGACCTAAACATGTTTTATTTATTTATTAGGATTTCAACATCATGTTTTACACACTTTGTTTTACACACTTTGTTTAATTACTGGTTACACAACATTCATCAGTTCAAGTTTAATGTCAAACACAGTCATGGACAATTTTGCATCTCCAATTCACCTCTCTTGCACGTCTTTGGACTGAAAACTGGAGCTCCCGCAGACATGGGGAGAACATGCAAACTCCACACAGAAAGGACCCGGACTGCTGTACCTGGGGATCAAACCCAGGACCTTCTTGCTGTGAGGCGACAGTGCCACCCACTGAGCCACCGTGCCGCCCCATTTCTGGATTTAGAATGTTGCAACATGAAACTTTGGAATATAGGATGTTACAATTGGGACCTCAGTAACATGTTTTAAGTTTATGTGAAATAAACTATTATCTACTAATTGTTACTAATCTTATGAAAATATTACATGAACATGGAACAGAACATTTAAAACCATTAAGCCACTGTTTTTCCTCCCAAATTTTAGTGCGACAGAATATAGTTACATGCTAGGACTAAAAAATAAAAGTATAAGGACTAGAACAAGGCGATAAGCGTTCTGCCTTTTTATTTCACTGGGATTTGCCTCTTGACACATTTTTATAACCAGACAGTATGAAGTGACCACAATATTTGGTCTATTGAAGCATTTAGCTAGTAACTTATTGACTTACCATGCTCCAATTCTGATTTCTAAACCCATTGCTGTATTAATATTTACCATATAATGCAATGGGTGGGTGGGACTTTTTAAAATCCTATTTATGCATATTTTCCTTTTTTTTCCTAATCTAGTCATATCCAATTCCCCAGTTGTATCTCTCCTGTAGTGCTGACTGAAGACTCAGTGATCTCCATTCTCTGTGCAGGCACCATCGACCAGCCAGTAGAAGTCGTAATTGCAGCATAATTTCCCTCCCTCAGCCACAGCCAATCATGTCAAACTCATTCCAACTTGAGATCTCAGCAGTGGTGGACTAGTGTTGTTACCGCTGTGCCACCCGAGCGCCGAGGAAAAACTTTTAAAAAAGCAATATGAACAATAATTTTTTACTTAAATATTTATTTGCCACTTTGATTAGGCAGGTGTATTCTGGTCTCTCTGGTAATATAACAGAAAGAAAAGGGAAGTTTCCATTAGAAAAAAAAAACAGACTCTTCAATCTTCAAACACCCAAACATTCACAGAAATGTTCTTGTGACAGAAAAAAAAACAATTAAAATTCAGTCCATCTCTGATGTGCCCTCACTCAGAACATTATATACACAATCAACTGAACCATTTAGTCTTTTTGATGACCATGTTATTAGAGTTCGAACCGCCGGTAAGTTTCTTCTTGTACTGCTCAACCAGGCGCTCAAAGTGATCGTCCTCTTTACTCTGGAACTTTCTCTTGACTGGTTTGGCACCCTGAAATCACACACAGGTAAACATTCTTTGTTTGATGGCTAAAACAGAAAGAGAAAATAGAGCAGTACTACGTTCAGAGAGTCACACATGGCCTGTATGAATCCTTCACCCCTCACTAGACATGAGAACTTATTTATTATTTATTTATTAGGATTTTAACGTCATGTTTTACACTTTACTTGTTACATTTACATTTTTGGCATTTTGCAGAAGCTTTTATCCAAAGCGACTTACAGTACTGTGACAGTACATAGTCTGAGCAAATGAGGGTTAAGGGCCTTGCTTAAGGGCCCAACAGCAGCAGCCTGGCAGTGGTGAGGCTTGAACCAGTGACCTCCTGATTACTAGCCCAGTATCTTAGGCTACAACTGCCCTTAGATAAGATTTATCAGTTCAAGTCTTTTAATGTCAATGGACAATTTTGTATTGGCAAGTCGTAGCCTAGTGGTCAAGGCACTGGAGTAGTAATCAAGAGATCGCTGGTTCAAGCCCCACCACTGTTGGGCCCTTGAGCAAGGCCCTTTACCCTCAATTGCTCAGACTGTATGTAAGTCGCTTTGGATAAAGGCGTCTGCTAAATGCCTAAAATGTACATGTATTTACAGTTCACCTCACTTGCATGTCTTTGGACTGTGGGAGGAAACGGAACTTCTGGAGGAAACCCACGCAGACATGGGGAGAACATGCAAACTCCACAAAGAAATGACCCAGACCGCTCCACCTGGGAATTGAACCCAGGACCTTCTTGCTGTGAGGTGACCGTGCTACCCATCGAGCCACCGTGCCATCCACATGAGAACTTAAGCTTACATTTATATAGAGAGATTACCCAGATACACACGTGAGATGTGATTCTTCTGAATTCATAGCATAGAATTATGTTTACCTGTTTCTTATTTTGGTTTGGCTTCTCCATAGAGACGATTTTTTTCTCCTTCCTGCTGGGTACCGTCTTTATTTTCTTGGCCGGGACCAACTGCTTTCCTTTATCCCGTTGCCTGTTGTAGACCAACAGAAAGACACAAGTCAGCTGAATTTAATTAAAACCTGGTGATTCCCCTTATTAATGTAAACAAGCACAGTAAGTGATTCATACCTGATTTTAGGACCTTTGTGTGAGGGCATGGGAAGAACCTTTTGGCGTTTTTTGCCATCCTGCAGCTCCACATGCTCCACTTCTGGTGTGGTCCTGAAGCCTGAGTAATGGCCGCTTGGCGTTTGTTCACTGCTGTTGCCAGATCTGTTGGGCTGCTGAACTGCAGCTTTATTCTTTTTAGGAGATTTCTGCTGAGACTCTGAGTTTCCTTCCTTCTGATTGCTGTTCTTATTCACTTGTTTCTGTGGACCAGTCATTATAGTAAGTTGTTAGAACAGTTCAAGTTCGTTTGCAGGTTTAAAATGCAAACGCTCCAGAGATCCTTTATTTGTCATATATACATATACAGGTGTACAGTACAATGAAATTCTTTCTTTGCATATCTCAGCTTGTTTGGAAGCTGGGGTCAGAGCGCAGGGTCAGCCATCGTACGGCGCCCCTGGAGCAGACAGGGTTAAGGGCCTTGCTCAAGGACCCAACAGTGGCTGCATAGCAGAGCCTGGATTTGAACCGCCAATCTTTCGGTTGATAACCCAAAGCTCTACCCACTAGGCTACCACTGTCCCTATTCTCTAAGCTCAAACTGCACATTTTAACATGCACATAGTTTTTTAATCACTAAACTTTGATTTTAATGATGGTATTCTGTAAAAAAAAAAAGTTTAGTGATTAATTTATTAGAAATTTGACATAATTTTTTACACAATTTAGTTACATTCATGACAAAACAGGTCATTACTAGTTACAGAAGATTCATCAGTTCACAAGTTTAATCTCAAACACAGTCATGGTCAGTTTTGTATCTCTAATTCACCTCACTTACACGTCTTTGTACTGTGGGAGGAAACCGGAGCTCCCGGAGGAAACCCACACAGACACAGGGAGAACATGCAAACTCCACACAGAAAGGACCCGGACTGCTCCACCTGAGAATCGAACCCAGGACCTTTGGAAAAAATAACCCTCAGCCCAAGAACTGCTAAATCGTGTTCTTGTTAAACTTAACCAGGAAGATTCTGTTTAAGATAGAGAACCTAACTTAATTAGTGGTTTTAGTTCATACCAGTTAACAGACCTCGATGGACTAAAATGATTGAAATCATAATTCTCACCTTTTCACCTCCAGATTTAGCAACAGTTTTCACTTTGCTCTTCTCCAGTCTCATTGCCTTCAACTTTAACTTCCTCCCATCCTCCAGTGAGAACTCCACGATGGGTCTCTGAACAGAAACACCAGGGGGAACAAAATAACGTACGACGAATACTCACACTGTACATGCACCGGCATCTCGGCTTTCGTGAGAACTGTAATTAATAATGCTGTTATGTCAGTCACACTGTGGTAGTGTGTGAGAGCATGGAATGTCAATAAAGGAATATCAACTGTCCTTCCATTCCTAAATCTTGTTTGTTTGTTTGTTTGTTTGTTTATTAGAATTTTAACATCATGTTTTACACTTTGGTTACATTCATGACAGAACAATAGTTTTTCAATACACAAGATTCATCAGTTAATAAATTTTAATGTCAAACACAATCATGGACAATTCAGTATTTTCAATTAACCTGACTGCATGTTTTTGGACTGTCGGAGGAAACCGGAGCTCCCTGAGGAAACCCACACAGACAAGGGGAGAACAAGCAAACTCAACACAGAGAGCCGACAGACAACTGACCTTGATGGCACCAAAGATGGTCGGATTGTTGTTTAGGCGACGCAGGGCTTGAAGGGCATGCTCGTGATCCTGAAACTCCACAAAGCCGTACCCGAGTGAATGACCCATGGGCTCACCGCGTACAGGCTTCCTGTCATACATCACGTGACACTGAGGGACAGAAAGACAGCATTAAGTTTTTATACTGAATGGTAGTGAATGATAATTTCATCTTATCAAAATAATAATAAACCTTGCAGACAATGGTGCTGAGCAGATAAAACAATACCGTCACGATCCTATAGTGCCATCTAGTGGTGATCCTAAAAACACTAACGTTGTGCTGCCATAAGTAAAGAGGAACTTTTACATTTAACAAGGAACATAAAACCCAACAACCAGGAGAGAACCGTAACTGCTTTTGAAACTAGATGAGGTTTGCAAAGTGTATTTACTGCCGTTTCCAGCAGTAGAGCTTCAAGTACAAGATTTCTCACCACAGATGTAAAATACAGCCTAAAAGCAAAATCAAAACATTTGGTAATACTAGTCAAAATCTACAAAAAACATACAATAATTTTTTTACATTCATGACAGGAACGGTAGTTACTGCTTACACAAGATTCATCAGTTCACAAGTTTAATGTCAAACACAGTCATGGACAATTCAGTGTCTCCAATTCACCTCACTTGCACGTCTTTGGACTGTGGGAAGAAACCGCAGCTCCCGGAGTAACCCCACGCAGACACGGGGAGAACATGCAAACTCCACACAGAAAGGTCACAGGACCTTTTTGCCTAGAGGTAACAGTGCTACCTTTTATTTTATATATATATCATAATTTGACAACATTAATCACTTCAACTGTGTATTTTTACAGATTCAATTCAATTAATGTGCAATATGATGTGCAAATAGCAAATAATGAATGGAATTAGATACAGATAAATAATAAATTAAAATTTAGTCTATAATAGTGCAAGACATAATAATGTGCGGATCAGGGGAGAGGATAGTGGTGTAATCCCAATGAAGTCTCTGGAATGTATTGAGTGTTCAGGGTAAGCAGTGGTGAGTAGCGCGGTTTAGGTGCTTGGTTCCTAAGCCTGGTTGTCTGAGAGCAGAGACTCCTGTAGCGTCTCCCAGAGGGCAAGAGGGAGAACAGTCTGTAGTTGGGATGTGTGGGATCTCTACTGATGAACATGTCAGTGTTAATACTGTGACGAGTGTTCGGAGCAGAAGTGTCGGAACTTGTTACCTCCTTGATGCGGACCCGCTTGTCTCCCCCCGCAGCAGTCAGGCACAGTTTAGAAAGACGGGAGCGATCTACGCTCTTCGGCAGGTTATGAATGCACAGTCGCGTTCGAGACACAAACACGTTGACGTTCTTCAGCTTTGCCCTCTTTAGTTCTTCAAACTGAAAACAAACAAAACAGCAACAATTAACAATTAAGGAAGCACTAACATTACAACACGTACATCATCTACTATCGACTTTTTACTGTATCAACAACAGTAAAAAATTATCTGTGAAATCCAGTTCATGCTCTGATTGTGGCCTAAAGTTGAGAGATTATTGGCTCTGATCTCTTGGTGAGAGCACAAACCAATCCCAAGCTTCTATGAGCTCTTGTGACTAGAATTCGACAAGCACCCTCCATTAAGCATGTTGATTTTGCCAATGACACTTCGAAAGGACACGACACTGCTTCTGAAATGCTGCTGGCTGTAGGTGTCAAGGAGTAAGCACATGCTGGTCCTCACCATCTCAGATTGGTGGGGTTAATATAATTTGACCTGGATATCAGTATAGCAGGGGGAATTCATGTCTAAGCTGGGTAAAAATCAGCCTACCCTTGTCCTCTTGGCCATATCAGAGTCGGAGACTCCTTCTGCTGCCTTGGTTCCAGCTCGAATCACTAAATATAGAGAAAAAAGAAAAGAAATATGAAGAGAAAACTTAATCTATAATGTATGTACACATATACACATACATATATCACACTTAACTTACATCCTTCTCTGGCAAGGTAAAGGTTCCTGGAACCTTTATGGGTTTTTACTTCCTTGGTCTTGAGTTTGACTGCATCTTCTTTGCTTACTGCCAACATGATATTCAGCTTCCTTCCATCCACCCTCACACCTCCGGTCTGCAGCACACACACACACACACACACACACACACACACATGATATATATTTAAATAAATAGCACAAATAGAAATACAATATACTGTATGGCCCCATGTAGGTGGACAAACCATTCCAAAATCATGAGTGTTAATAAAGAGTTGGTCACTACAATTATAAAAGCCTCTTTAAAAAGGCTTTCCAGAACAATCTGGACTGTACCTGTGGAAATGTGTGACCATTCAGTCAAAGGACCATTTATCGGGTAATAATGCCAGATTAAAATCACAACAAAGCTAAAAGCACATATTTTATATAAACACTTTTATACACTGATTAGCAACACGTATAGTGTGACCTTAGTGCTGTCCACTATATATTTTCGCACCCCCTGGAAAAAAAACCTTGTTGTTTCCGACAGACACATTTTGCATTCCAGTGCTCCCCCCCCCCCCCCCCCCCCCCCCCCCCCCCCTCCCCTTAAGTCCACTGTATATATATTTTAGACTTACTTCCGATTCATCCTGTGCTGCTGCTAGACATTTCTCCGCTGCTTCTTTTGATTTAAACTGAGCAAAAGCACAACCTGAAAACATAAAAGAATAAGGCAGGATTAGTCTAATAATGCAGATGTTTCACAAGACCAAGAGCAACCTATAATACAAACGTATTCCTGATTATGTTTCCGTATTCCAGGAGATGATATCCCTGATATCCAGACAAGATAACCAGATGTTAAGTTCATACTGTGAGGTAGATCTCATTTTTCCCTATCACAGAGGATTTCCTTTCAAAAGCTTGCTTCCATAGCAGTCCAGAAAGCCATCAAATGGTTAAAATCCCTTAAATCTGACTGATTGTTTTAATTCATTTTAAAAACACAATGTTGTTGGAACACCAACCTTTGGGGAGGCCCGTCTCAGGATGAACCACAACACGCACATATCTAAGTTCACCAAACTGCAGGAGAACTTCCTCTAATCCTTCCTCTTCTGAATCAAAAGACAGGTTTCTAACACAGAAACAGAGAGAAAAATTGGGCGTCACATTCATGTGCTTTGTACCTGTTGGGCCCCATGATCAAGGCTCTTAACATAGTATATGGCAGCAATATCAAATAGGCTGTAATTCACAAGCCTGAAAAATGAAGGACACGCAGCTTTCTCTTTTTTGTGAGGTGTGTGTGTGTACTGCTGATCAAAATCACATTAATCTGTAAGGTACAAAATAATTCTCGCCACTTTCTGACATGCTGACTACCAACCTGATAAATAAAGTTTTTCCCTCATTCACATCTGAAGGAAGTAAGTTTTGTTTCTTTTTAGCTGTTGAAAGAGAAAAAAGAAAAAAATCAGCAGCCAAAATATCAAATATCTTACAAGCGCTCAAGTGTCGCACATTTTGTTAGCAGTAGAATATTTATTAAGGAATAAATGGTACCTTTATTCTTCTTATCCGTGTCCTCGTCACTAACATCGCCATCGTCGTCATCCTCATCGTCGTCATCCTCATCGTCGTCATCCTCGTCTGATGCAGACAAGCTGCTATCACTGTCTGCTTCTTGAGATTCCTTATCTTCTTCATCGTCGCCATCGTCACCATCATCATCGTCGTCGTCCTCCTCCTCCTCCGACTGTGAGTTGGTGCCAGATTCACTGTGGTGGTTCAGACAGTTTATCACACTATTATAGCACTATTTAAAATGCACAAACCGTCTATTAAGCATTTTAAAATCCGGTGCAAATACAGAAAAGTTAAAGAAGAAACTAGTAAACAGAGTCAAGTTTATAATTTAAGCCCAGTATACAGAGTATTCAGCCCGCCCTAACACACTGGGTAATAGAACTGGGTTAACTGGGAGTTTTACCATTTTATTTACACAAGATCAAAAATTACTCCCAAATGTATGCATTTTTTCTTGCTCTCCCAATCTAGTTGTGTCCAATTACCCAGTTATATGTCCTCCACTGCTGCAGGCGGCTACCCTGACCAATGAGGGCTGTCCCTAACACACACACACACACACACCCTCCCGATAGGTGTGCAAATGTACACCCCTTTTCTTTTCACCTGCACAAGATGAGTTCACACTGGGATCATTATTGCGTACGTAGAGTCATGCTCTGATCTCCATTATACCATGTCTCTGTGCAGGCACCATTGACCAGTCAACAGAGGCATCCACAAGAAAGTAAAGGAACTTCAAAGTCTGCCGAAGTTTGTTGCTAATTATATGGACAACATAAAAAAAAAATGCACAAGCAGGAACTTTTCATAAGCTGACTAATCAGAATGCAGATTATAAGGAGAGGTGTAAAAGAACCAAGAATGCACCAAAAAGCCAGTAAATATAATAGTAAATATAATGTAATTTATAACATAATTACATTTTGTCTTAAGTTTAAGTTGATAGCCAGCCAACACAACTGTTTGCAGTACAAAACACAGCATCATGTGAGCTGCTTTCTAGCAATATCTGCCTATAAAAAGCACACCGAGCAGCGATACGTTAAAAAAAGGTACCCAGAGTGAACATCTTAGGTACGTGACTCAGAATAAGAGTATATTTAAATCTTACTGTTCCTCTGGAGACTCTTCTTCATCCGTCTCCTCATCGGCCTCAGTTGCATTCGTTCTTTCATCTTTTTTACTTCCTGCGAACGATTCATGCTCAGTTTCAAATGGACACACAGCTCAGTAAGCAACATGAGACAAACACAAACATTCATATTTACCTGCAGCCAATCCTGACTGGTTGGCCAAGAACTTATCCTTTGAGACAGCCCAGTCTACAGCTACCTTTCTGTCTGTGGGAGAAAAAACAGACTGAGATGTTTAGCGTGTGATGACCAGTATAAGTATAATAAAAGCAGGTGTCAGGTTTAAGAAAGGTCTCACCTTTAATTTCTTTTAGGTTGGTGGCGGCGAGTGCTTTTCCTGCCTCAAGCATGTTTTTAAACTGGACAAATGCGAAGCCTCGTTTCTTTCCGTCTACACATACAAAAAAGATATAAAATTATTTCAGCCGGACAGCGATGATGGGAACAGTGCACGAATAAAACACTCAATCAAGCACGACTGAACGCTAAAACAAGATTACCAGATACATTTTGCTTTTACCAATCAGTAACTAACTGACTGAGTCATCTACACAGACATGATTGGCTATGCCCTAGTGGGGTGGGTGCAAAGCCCTGTGATGGATTGGCACTCATAGGGAACAACGAAGAGACCTAAAATATCATTTTGGATATTCTTTAAGACAAAAAAACTAAAAGCTGCTGGGGTTTACATGTCTATTTTATTGTTTATGCATCTATACCTTATTTGTCAAACATTACCTGGTTTTAAAGGGATGTTAGCTTCCAGAACAGTCCCGTATTTTGAGAAGATTTGCTTCAGCTCCTCTTCTGAGCACTGGAACACACACACACACACACACACACACACACACACACACACACACACACACACACACTTACAAATCAAATATCACATAACACACATAAAAACACGAGCGGCTTGAAAACACTAATGAAGTCTATAAAGATGGAAAATGTTTACCAACCACAACCCTGACCCGATAAAGTGGAAGTAAAAATTACATTAATATTATTTTGTTGAGGATAAGATTTTTTTAACTTAATAGAAATATTTCATATTAGCAATAAAGGCAGAGATGCAATGAGTTTTAAGACATGTTTTCATCCACACTGCTTAGAGATACTTACTTTAAAACTGAGATTTCTAACAATGAGCTTGGCTTTCAACTTTTTCTTCCTCATGCCTTGTGATTTCTGTTGAGGCTTTGAATCTGGTGGTTTCTCAGCTTCTTTCTCAGCTGTGTTATGAAGTTAAAGTTAAAAGTTAGTCTCCTGGAAATGTAAAAACTTACATAAAAACAACACATGTATCAAAAAAAAACTCTTACCTTTTTCAGCTTTTCCTTTCTTTCTATCATTGATTTTCTTCTTGGCCTGAATGACAGATATTTTTTTTCCATCGTAATGCTTTATGTCTTGAATGGCTCGCTGTGCGTCCTCTGCCATCGAGTATGTGACATATCCTATTCCACGGCATTTTTCTGATCCTGAACAGAAGACAAGTTAGAATTAAAAATTTAAATTATTATTCTCTCTGATAAATACTGAATAACGGACTGGTCACTGACTGTATTAGAACACGGTCACTCTAGTATTTAGAACACGGACATGCATGTACGCTTGATGTTGGAACAAAAATGTGTTCATATATGTGTTCAATACATTTCATTTGTAGGAGCACTGTGCACCTTTTAATTTACTGACTGTAATAGGAATGTACCAAGCTGGATTGTATTAAATCAGATTTATTTTCCAATTAATCTCAGAGTCAGAGTCAGAGTCAGAGAGGTTTTATTGTCATTTCAGCTACATACAAGTACATATTGAAACGAAACAGCGTTCCTCTAGGATCACGGTGTAACACGGTACAAAAAGTGCAAGACAAAACAGTGCAAATACAACAATAAATAAAAAAAATCCTATAATAAATAACTACAAAAGATATTCCTAATTATCCCTAATATAAACAAGTAATTAGAAGACAGGACTAAAGACAAGTGTTAGTACATGATGGTGAATAGATGGTACAATAGTTCATGAGGTAGTGACATGTTGTACATTAGCAGCGTAAAATTGGCAATGCCGATAAGGTGCCTAAAAAGTAAATAAGGTGCAAAAATACAAGTAAGGTGCAGAAATTACTTGTTCAGTTCCAGGAGGTGTGCAAAAAATGCAAGTAACATAGTCAATACAGTTCAGTGTGTGGCAGCAGAAAATTTCCGGAGATTTTTAAAATCTTCTGAGATTTTATGCTGTGAATATGGAAGCATTATAACAAAGGCGTATGAGTGTTTCAGACCATCAGTAAATACAGGCTTTTTTTGTATTTTATTGTCATTTGAACATAATGTAGCACTATAATAAAACAGCACTAGTGGATATCCTACCTCACAGTGCTTGACAATAAGTACAGTGGGGTTTTTGGGGGGTTTGATCTGTGTTTTGTCCTTTAAAGACACTTCTTTCCATTGTGGAATAATTAAAATAACACAATTTCTGTTTTATTTGAACACAAAACTCAACTTCACTAGGCTTTGATCAGCAACAGACTTTAGTCAATCATCAGGACACTGTTCTGAAGCAGGGGCTTATTTCTTGCACAGCAGTGGTGTAACGCTTGCTTGACTGTGGACAGTGAGACCAGTGTCTGAGCAGCTTCTAATCCAAAACAAACCTTTTTTGATGGTTCTTTTTGGTGGATCAATTTAATCTCAGGTGACAGATTGGATTTTTCTTCCTGACCTTGATAAAGAGACTTGTAGATATAGATACAGTATATGACTGGGAGCTGCAGTCGCTTAGAAATTGCTAAAGTAACTTCTTTAACCCTCCTGTTATGTTTAAGGGTCAAATTGACCCGTCTTAATGTGTCAAAATCTAAAAAAGATATAGTTAAAAGTATTTTTTGGAATGAAACTTCATTGATTTCACTTATTAAGCCAAGCAGAAGGAGTTAATAATAAGATATAAACAATGATTATTGGGATTTTTTGGTTTCTGACACTTTTGGATAATTAAACATGCCCTGGGTCAAATTGACGAGAAACGAACATAACAGGAGGGTTTTAAAGAATAAATTAATAAATTAAATATTGGTAACTGTACATCAGCAGCTAAATAAGCAGACTTAAGAGTTTTTAAACATAGAAAAGCCACTAGCAAACAAAGAATTAGTTAATAAAGATTTATGAGGCCATGCAACAAAGTTTAATAATATTATACACCACCAGCTGAATGGGTACAAATAATGACCCAGGCATTTCTCATTAAAAAAATCACAAAAACTTAGAGAATCCTTTTGTGTCAAGAAATAAGTGAATGATTGATTAATCTAGTCATAGAATATGTATAATTAAAATAGTTTCTTTATAAGTGTGTGTATATGGAATAGCTGGTTAATAATAAGGGACTTGTAACTATGCTGATCTTACCTTTATCTTTCACCACAAAGCAGCGTTTTACGGGTCCGATTTCAGAAAATATTTCCTCCAGTTGTTGATTAGATGCAGAAGTCGGTAAATTCCGCACAAATAAAGTCACTGCTGACATTTTTACCTGCACTGTTTATATCTAACACTCATTAAAACCGCAGAAAAACACACCGAATGTTCTGAGACAAGACGTGTAAGTTATCAGCTACTGTCTAATAAAACTTAGAACCAGCACGATTTATAAAAACACAATAATATAAATATAACAGATATATAAACAGACTTATTATCCGTTAGCAGACATGACTGGAACCAACACAGCACATGTTTTCCTCCTGATGGTTTTTACCACCCGTATTCCCACACCTCACACCTCCATGATCATAATTGGCCAAGATTTCAGTCTTCTACAGTTCCAGCAAATCAGTGCAGACCTTACTAAATAGTTTAGCCAATCACAAAGCAGGAGGCAAGGTTGTCGGAAAACAGGTAGGACGAAACCACATGTTTCGGGTATGTGCGGATGATACTTTACGGCTACGTCTACAGCGCCACCCACTGAACTGGAGTTTCTGGTTTGTTTGTTTGTTTCTTTCTTAGGATTTTCATGTTTTACACTTTGGTTACATTCATGACAGGAACTGTAGCTACTCATTACACAAAGTTCATCAGTTCACAATTTTATAATGAACACAGTCATGAACAATTTAGTGTCTCCAGTTCACCTCACTTGCACGTCATTGGACTGTGGGAGGAAACCGGAGCTCCCGGAGGAAACCCACGCAGACACGGGGAGAACACACAGAAACTCCACACAGAAAGGACCCGGACCGTCCCATGTGGGGATCGAACCCAGGACCTTCTTGCTGTGAGGCAACAGTGCTACCCACTCAGCCACCGTGCCGCCTCAGTAAAACAGTAACTACCTGTCCTGTCATGAATGTAACCAAAGTGTGTAAAACATGACATTGAAATCCTAATAAATAAATACATATTTCTAAATATAAACATATATAAAATTATTAAATAAAAAGAATTTGAATAACTGCACAGTGTCGGTTCAATTGATCCAAGTTTATTTGTAAGATTAGACAGCAATACTGGACAATAATGATATGCAACTTTCCAACTCATCCCAAACCTGTTAGACCGGGTTTAAATCAGCATTTTTAGCAAATAGGTCAAGTTCTTCCACATCAAACTCTTCTTAATACCTTAATGAACGTTAGGTACTACTGTAACAGTAAGAAACTTCCCTAAACTATTAAAACAATATTCATTTCATTAATAACGTACTACCCATTAACAACTGCACAGCTTTAGTTGGGCAGATTTTGATGAACTGGTGTAGGATAAGAGATGGCATGTTACAATAGTTTCATGTTTTAAATAGCTGGGTGTTTCTGATGCCAAGGTTTGTCTATTGAGTTTGCACTGCTGTACATTTGATTTGCTCTTGATTCCACAATTTTACAATGATTCAAATTGTGGGGCAACAATCTATCACAAAAGCTCACCGATGCCGAGATCTCTAGTCCTCCAGTTTGAATCTCTGCACTGGTTTTGCCCGACAAGGTGCTTACACAGACATGATTGGCTTTGTCCAAGTGTGGGCAATCCGAAGGGGTTTCAGGTTCTGGCTGCATAGCGGCTCATACCAGTGAGACTTGCAGCAGTCTGGAACTTCTTGTAAATAGTCCAGTTCCTGTTATTTAAATCAAATGTTCTTTTTAATTAGGTAACATGCCTCCAGTCCTGTTTATTATTTATTGCACACATTAAATGTGCTAAACACTGCCAGGAAAGGATTAATGTTTGAAACAAAAAAGTCCAACCAAGCCGATTAATTAAAAATTAGGTTCACTTGTACCCACCTTGTCATTGCCAATGCCAAAACCAATAATGTTAACTATAAATGTGTTAGGATGGTCATAAAAAGTGTATGTCTTAAACTCCCTAGCTTAATAAATCAAGCTGGGTTTATTTTCATTTTGAACCATAAATCATACAAGTATTAAACAGTGCATTAAATAAACCACCTTCAAGTGTTATAAATTTTTTTGCCCATATCTTTTTTTAATATGACAATCCAAAAAACAGCATGAAAACTGGAGGGTTGTTTTGATTAAAAAACATCCTGTTAATGGCAGGACGGGGGTGTTGTGAGCTGGTGAAATCAAATGTCATGGCCCGACTGTACAGAGTTACATAAAATCATTTTACATTTGAATATAAGCCACAATATCAAGTTACATTTTGGCCTTCAAGGGCACCATATTAAGAGAGAAGAGAAAGTTCTCCAGAAGAGACAGGTACTCCTGACGATGGGCACGCAGATGCCCGGCGTGGATTGACTCCTTCCATTTCCTGCTGGTCACAGTAATGCCTCGCTTTCTCCAATGATTGATCATTTGCTCCATGACCTCCGGGTCACACAGGGCATCGTTCTCACAAAAGAAAAACAGTGCTGAAGCGGTCAGAGGTGTGTCCCAGAACATATCGATACCTCTATTGAAGTAGTCCACTGTTTGACGTTTAAAAATGTGGAAATAGAGCAGGCTGCCACGCTTCACCAGACTCTCGAAACGAGGAAACAAGGTCTTACTCACACCTTTAGAAAAAGCACAAGCACATACGACAAATTAACGAAATCTAATCAAATGCTATCGATAAAAATGTAGGCAAATAAAAATGAATAAATCTCTAAGCATTAATGAATGAATAGAAATGCAGCTTCACATCACACTACCAACCAGACTTAACTAAACATAACTAGTGGCACAGGGCTCTTATAAATTATACCTCTATAAACTTGTGTGGTTTAGTTCATTAGATGATTCATGCTGGTATACTGATTCCCAAATCCCTTCTAAACTGAATCTCATTCTCCAGTGTAACAGGATTATTTTGACAAAAGTCCTGTAATTAATTATTTGGTGCCGATACTGATAAGCAACCTCATAATAATACATTTCCGTCTCTTTACTCACCAACTGCCATACGCTCCAGCGAGCCTATGACCAGACTGTCGTAGATCTGCCCTCTGAACCTGTTTTTTAAGCCCTGGTAACGCTGGGCGTCCTTGGACATGTTAATGAGCACCTGGGCGAACGTGTATCCACCGATGGAGAAGGCATGGACCAGCAGAGGACGCTGTGAGAAGCGCTCACTTTCCAAAAGTTGCAGCACTTGGGCACCATGCTCCAGGCCCCAGCGAGGCCACAGGAACTCTGTCACTTTGCTCTCCACCACCAGTATATCAAAGCCTGCTCTTAGATAAATCTCACAGTACTTGTTATGAGCCCGAGGTCTCGAGCCAAGCCATGGTAACAGCAGGAGCAAAGGTTTGGCGTGGCCGCTGACCACTGTCTTCACCGTATGCTCATTCTCGTGGAATGTAATGCCTTCTCTGAGCTTGTGCGTCGTGACGCCCAACAAAAACGTACTCTTGGAAGACATGACATCAGGGGACCTGCAGAGACAAAGAACATGTCTAAATAAACAGGTTATTTAGCGTAGTAAAGTATACCAGAAGGTCACTGTTCACATCATAATAATCTTCCTGCCTCTGTTCGGGATTCGGACACAGTCTCAATGTTTAAGTCTAGACTGAAAACATATTTATTTTCTCAGGCTGTTGATTAGTATAGACAAAGGCACAGAGCTGGGGGGTTCTTGGTCATAGAAACTTGTGGTGATCAGGGATGTTGGGTTGCTGTCGTTCTGCCTCTCCTGTCCGATCACTCCGGTTTGGGTAGGAGAGGTGGGCGCTGATGTCCTGTGAAAGCCTTTATGACCTTGTTACCTGCTCGCTCTCCCTTTTAGTTATGCTGTAATAATTAGGGCTGCCGGAGTCTAAAACTCTCTGTAAAACTGTTTTACTTAACTAGCATTGTACATTATTAACTACATTCTCTATTGTTTTACCCCGAGGGCATTCTGATGGAAACCTGTTTACCCGCCGAGGTTAAGGATTAAAGTCGAGACTGCAGTGCCAACGATGCTGCTCCTGCCAGATGTGACGGGTCTGGAGTAATTGCACCAAGAATGACAAGAACTCACTACAGACTTTATTAAAGATTAGACCGAATAATAACTCTATTATTATTATTTATTTATTTTTTGCCAGTTATAACTTTTAGTTCATTTAATTCTGTGTTTGTATGATTTGTGTAAATCCTATTTATTTAAAGTATCCTCCAGACCACCCAAGAAGGATGGGCCCTGCTGAGTCTGGTTCCTCTCAAGATTTCTTCCTGTTCTTGCTTTGAGACAATGTCTATTGTAAAAAGCACTATATAAATAAAGTTGACTTGACATCACATCATCTACTCATCTGCTTTCAAATGTGTACCCCAAATGTTGATGGTTATTTGAAATGTACAATTTTATATCTTAAAAATAACATGTAAACAGTTTTTTTTCTACCTACTCCAGGTAAAATCTACATTCTGAATGTTTTATCCAAAGCAACTTTAAACTGTGACCACATACAATCCAAGCAATTAAAGGTTAAGGGCCTTCCTCAAGGGCACAACAATGGCAACCTGGCAAATGTGAGGCTTGAACCAGCAACCCTCCATTTACAAGTCCACTTTCCTCCCAACACCCACAAAGATGCAGAAGGCAGAATCGCCTTATTCAATTGCACCCTCATGTGAGTATACGAATACTTAAGTGTGTGGAGCCCCAAGATGGGCTGGCACACTGTCCAAGGTGTATTTCAGCCCCACACACACCAGCAATTTAGAGTTCAGCTTTCCAGCATTATCACAGCAGCCAATCAAAGTCAAAAGTAGCAAAGTGACAGATTTGATAATTCCCTGCTTAGTTTTTAATGTGCAATGCAGGATTATTTCCGCCAACTAAGAGATACAGTGTGAGAAGTTAAAATATGGCTCCAATGCACAAGACCTAATGATTGATGAAGCACTAACGGATCTGTACTGCCGACCTAGAATAGATGACCTTATTCCCATGAGTATTAAAATGTGAAGTAGCATTTTTAGTACTTTATGGTACCAGGTTTTTTTTAGCTCAGGGTTTCTAGGTGAAAGTGCGTTGGCAGTGCTCCTCATAATACAGTTATCACAACTACTGTATTGATCCACTGTACTTTTAGCACAACCATTGAACAGGATTTTAGGGTCATTCAGCTTCTCTTGATGCATGCTCAATAATCCAGGTACACAAATCCACAAAGTTGAATCAGTCTGAAGAAGTCACTTGGATTGAGTGACGAAACATATCTCTACAACAAACTTATGTCCAGATAAACTGTTTCAACTTTGTGGGTCATTCAGCTTGTTATGTGAACTGTCAGCACCTAAGAGGACAGTGGATCTCACCTGACCACGTTTCTATTGTCTTTCAGACCATCTGAGATGTCCAGAATATTATTAAGTTCATCAGTAAAACACTGGAATTGTTTTTCTATCTCTATCAGTAAAGGATTCAAGAGAATTAACAAATCACAGACTGTTCTTTTTATTGTGTTTGTTTTGACCATTTTCATTTGCCTGTGAACTCATAAACTGAGTAAGTACTGGGTGTTATTTGTAGGACTGAGATTGAACAAAAGTTTAATATTAAACTAACCTTAATGCTGTGTACAATTGACCCCAATGACAGAGCATGCCACTTCACACACATGCTTTAGGTATTCAAATATATTTGAGTAAAAGGTGATGTAGAGATAATAGTTAGGCACATATAATAAAAATAATAATATCAAATGCAGTACTTTTTTTTTTAAGTATTGTAAGTCAACCTCGACATACAAGTACATACAAGTATTTAGTAAAAGAAACCCACCATAAACATGATCTTCTGCAGTCACTAGAAACACAGAGCCTCAAGTCCAAAGCGTTACACTGTCTGTCTGTTAGTGCTGTTACATAATCTCAACACTGAATCTTACAGACCGTCAGCCGAGAAACCGTGTAGAAAATCGCTATTGTAAACAAACATGTCGCCTCCTGTGTTTATCTACCTGTTGTTATTGGAGGTAGTAGTACGCACTCGGTGGGTGAATGCATTATTCCGAGCTTGATAAGCTGAAAACAGGAAGAATTTCGGACATAAAGAGTCCGCTCGCAGTACCAGCCTAGCAGCCATGAAGCCTTCTTACAGGCCAAGTGTGTCACTAACCACACCCAGAGACACAAAATCACCAGGGCAGCTAAGCTCCAAAACAGGAAATGTTCTGACCTTGAAACTATAAACATATAACAATATTAATAGCTGTATTGTTATATTGCTTTATATATAATATAATTTATATAAATATTATACAAAACTACATTTTTGGTGCTATTTAGCTACTTGGCTAACTGGCTACTTAGGGCAAGTCAGAGGGGTTTAGCTGTGTAGTACTGGACTGACTAACGAACTACTTTAATTTCTGTATTAAATATTAAATTATTTCTTTAGAAATGTAGTCCAATATATTTAAATACATTTAAAACCGTGAACATCAAGTGCATAGCTTAGCCAGGGCTCTCAAGCTCACACGCCACACATGGTATTTGTCACGCTGAGAAATGATTAACTAATATCCTACACACGAGTCAAAGGCAATAAGGCACTACTCTGCGCTTATACAGCTGTCTTGAATTAGCAACCTATCGGCCAATCAGAAAAATGGAATTTCTCAGCCAATCAGAAAATAGAATTTCTTGTTGCTGGGTGAGGAGTTCCTGGACTACCAGTTGATGGACATCCCTATGCCCCAAGACCCAGTCATGTTTGACATTGTATATATATACAAGAAATATTCAGCACACGCCCATTGACATGAGCAACTTAATAACTGCAAAAATGGCAGATTTCCGAGGCTGTCTACGATTGCCAAACTGGTATTAGTTCTGCCACACTCAAATGCAGATGCAGAGAGGGGTTTTTCCATGGTGGGGCTTGATGAAACCAAAACCAGGAACGCGTTTGGCGCTGGATGGAACTCATTAATGGACATTGAACCACAGTGCTTTAAATGGGAGAACATCGGTCATCAAGGCATCAAAATCTGCCACAAACACTTACAACACACAACATCACTCATAAACACAAACACACACAGAGGGACATAATAACCACCACTGTATTGTTACACTGTAGTGTAAAGTGAAGAGACAATGATCACTGCTGTTCATAGTACATTTTGCTCTGGGAAAATCTGGGGGGCATTTAGACAAATATTAGCTGTTTTTGGCAGTTCCAGCTTTGTCATGTAAGGTCAGGAGAATAGATAGGCCATGCAAGCACCTATTTTTAATAATAATTTAGAAAACAATAGTGTAGGGTGTAGGAGCAGATTGATTAATCCCTGTCCCATGATGAGTCTAATGGTAACAAAACTAGAGACACAAGGGGAACTACATCCTGGACGTGGTACCATTCCATCTCAGGGCTTTACATACTTACCCATTAATCTAACACTTAAAGACAATCAGGAGAATGTGACAGGAAACTACCTGGTGAAGTAACTGCAAGAAAATCATGCAGATTAATAGAGAACATGCCAAACTAAATTAATTAAACCTTATGCACACATGTACAGCTTTATATTTTTGAACTGAAGATGGTAGCATCTAACAGCTTGAGAAACAAGAACAAACGTTGATTTAGATATCCTTTTTTCACTAAAACACACTCAAAAACCCCTTCCTGACTGATTCTTCCAGGATGACACATTTATACATGATATGGCAAGAAGGCCTTGCTTGTGCAGTATTGGTAGGTGCCAAACAGAAGCCCGAGTTACATGGGTTTGAATCTCAGGCTTGTCCTACAAATACAGAAGGTGCATGGCATTATGTTTACCTATCAGTGACTCATAGAGCCGGTCCCAAGCCAGGTTAAATAGGAGGATTTTGTCAGCAAATGCAACTGGCATGAAATCTCTGCCAAATTAAATATAGGAGCAGCTGATATGTTATGTATTTATATATATACAGTATA
Organism: Trichomycterus rosablanca; assembly: GCF_030014385.1. Classification (NCBI taxonomy): domain Eukaryota; kingdom Metazoa; phylum Chordata; class Actinopteri; order Siluriformes; family Trichomycteridae; genus Trichomycterus; species Trichomycterus rosablanca. Next base: position 36,537,630 of record NC_085998.1, read on the forward strand.
TATATATATATATATATATATATATATATATACATATACAGTATATATATACATCTGCCTTGCCTGACTAGATGACACACCATTTGATGAGTCCTGTAGGCTGTATTTCTTATAATATTATTTCATCATAATTTTTTTAAACTAGCATTCCTATACAATCACTCATCAGCGATGTCACTGTAGAGTATTTGTCTTGGCAGCCAGTCTGTTTACACAATCCCCGGTTAAGCAGGTCTACTTTCAGAACAACTCATGCAGATGATTAGCATGATTACAAGAACAGCCTGTGACCTGATAGGGAATCAGACAGAGGAGGACACTGATGTCATTTGTTTAACCAGCTCACCATTGTCAAGGTCCAAACTCCAATTTGTTCTGGCTCATTAGCTGCCTTCCTGTAAAAACCAGGAACACGGATATATTAAACCATAGTTATCGCTGTATAAAACAAGAACAGTGAATAGTGATGACAAGTGTGTTATTGGTCATTACAGGACATAAAAAAATTTAGACAGCTCAAAGTAAATCATTTAAAAAAGCGAATATATATATATATATATATATATATATATATATATATATATATATATAATATATGTATATATATATAATAGTATATATACGTATATACAGTGGGGGAAATAAGTATTTGATCCCCTGCTGATTTTGTAAGTTTACCCCCTTGAACAGTCTATAATTTTTATGGAAGGTTTATTTTAACAGAGAGAGACAGAATATCAACAAAAAATTCAGAAAAAAAACATTAAATAAAAGTTATAAATTAATTTGTATTTAATTAAGGGAAATAAGTATTTGATCCCCTACCAACCAGCAAGAATTCTGAGCCCCACAGACCGGTTATGTGCCCATGAGGCACACAAATTAGTCCTGTCCCTGTATAAAAGACTCCTGTCACAAAATCAGTTTCTTCCGTTCAAATCTCTCGACCACCATGGGCAAGACCAAAGAGCTATCAAAGGATGTCAGGGACAAGATTGTAGACCTGCACAAGGCTGGAATGGGCTACAAGACCATCAGCAAGAAGCTTGGTGAGAAAGAGACCACTGTTGGTGCGATCATTCGAAAATGGAAGAAATACAAGATCACAGTCAATCACCCTCACTCTGGAGCTCCATGCAAGATCTCACCTGGTGGGGTAAGAACAGGGCCGGCGCTAGGGGGGGGGGGCTGAGGGGGGCATTGCCCCCCCAAATTGTGTCTTTGCCCGCCCAAGCACAATGCAAGCAACGGCTATTTTTAAAATTATCTCTGAACCAATCACAAAAATGCATTTTGTTTTACAGTGTGAAGATATTTCCTTGCTTATTCCTGATTGGCTCTTTGAGTCATATAAAAATCGGCAGACTGCCCCAAACAGTTCAGTTCGGCAGTATATGTTCTGTTAGTGTGAGCGAGAGGCAGGTATACTGGTAAACACTCTTCTGAGTTTAAACTGACTTCCACATGGTAATATTTGCTTAACTGTGGTTTTTCGTTGCTTTAATGTTACTTACCTCTTACATAGGTGTTGCTTAAATTATTTTATTAGCCGTTAGCGGTTAGGCTAATGAACTAATGGCAATTTAATTAAGGGGGCGTATTAAAATGAAATACAATTAGATAATCTTTTTTCTCCATTTACATAATCAACATGTATTTTTTAATCATTGGGTTTTAAGTTTAAGTTCGAAAACATGCATTTTTATTTCTTTACCTCATACATCACTTTAAGCCAGTATCAATAGCTTGGCTGTCATCATTCATGCACAAATCAAGCCTTGAATATATTTCTGGCTTCAAAAACATGACTATCAACATGCCCCCTCATTAGGTTTTACTGCCCCCCCAAGCAAAGCAGTCCAGAACCGGGGCTGGGTAAGAATGATTCTGAGAAAGGTGAGGTCAGTCCAGAATTACACGGGAGGAGCTTGTCAATGATCTCAAGGGAGCTGGGAGCACAGTCACCAAGAAAACCATTAGTAACACACTTCGCCGTAATGGATTGAGATCCTGCAGTGCCCGCAAAGTCCCTCTGCTCAAGAAGGCTCATGTACAGGCCCGTCTGAAGTTTGCCAATGAACACCTGAATGATTCAGAGAAAGCTTGGGAGAATGTGATATGGTCAGATGAGACCAAAATTGAGCTCTTTGGCATCAACTCCACTCGTCGTGTTTGGAGGCAAAGAAATGCCCGGTGGCGATGGTGTTCTTGGGGTCATATCCAGCATTTCTCTGCTCCCAGCTCCCTTGAGATCATTGACAAGCTCCTCCCGTGTAATTCTGGACTGACCTCACCTTTCTCAGAATCATTCTTACCCCACCAGGTGAGATCTTGCATGGAGCTCCAGAGTGAGGGTGATTGACTGTGATCTTGTATTTCTTCCATTTTCGAATGATCGCACCAACAGTGGTCTCTTTCTCACCAAGCTTCTTGCTGATGGTCTTGTAGCCCATTCCAGCCTTGTGCAGGTCTACAATCTTGTCCCTGACGTCCTTTGATAGCTCTTTGGTCTTGCCCATGGTGGTCGAGAGATTTGAACGGAAGAAACTGATTCTGTGACAGGAGTCTTTTATACAGGGACAGGACTAATTTGTGTGCCTTTTGTGCAAATAACCGGTCTGTGGGGGTCAGAATTCTTGCTGGTTGGTAGGGGATCAAATACTTATTTCCCTTAATTAAATACAAATTAATTTATAACTTTTATTTAATGTTTTTTTTCTGAATTTTTTGTTGATATTCTGTCTCTCTCTGTTAAAATAAACCTTCCATAAAAATTATAGACTGTTCAAGGGGGTAAACTTACAAAATCAGCAGGGGATCAAATACTTATTTCCCCCACTGTATATATACAGTATATATATATATATATATATATATATATATATATATATATATATATATATATATATATATATATATATATATATATAGAAAGACTGGTCAACATTTTTTATTGAATGGTAAAAGAATTTCTGTTTTAAAATTAAATTAACAATTGATAAAATTGATAAACTGGCCTGCTTCTTACGAGAGTAGATGTGCAGCAGTATAAGACTGTGTTGACATTGACATTTTTGGAAGTCAAAAATACATAAATGTGCATATGGGTTGTGTTTGTAGGTGATTTTTCAGTCCTCATAACTAAACTATCAGACATACATCTTATTACACAGAGCGGCTAATGACAATAATTTTTGAATTCCCAAAAAACAGACTTAAAAAATCATGTTGCAGGAGCTCTCAGAGGTAAAGTTGACAAAGGAGGTGGTATAGTTGAAAAAGGAGGTGGAATTTCATGTTAATGCCCATTGTTTAGGAATGGGTGTCCACTTAATTCTGTCATATGATGTATATTGAAATTCAAACCCAACCTGCAGGACTGAACCTTTGTCTCTATTGAGGCCCAACTGATAGACAGGTTAAGAACCACTGATGTAAGGTAACATACATGTCTCCTGTATTCTACCAAAGTAGGTCTTTGTAAGAGCGTCCTAGTTTGGATCCTCCTGGGTTCTGTTTCACTTGAACTGAATTCTAACTGCTCTGTCTGACCATGTGCACTAATTGTTATGGCTTGGTAGTTTTTACACTATACATCACGTCCAAAAACACTATAATGTTATTTTACTTTGTGACATGACCTCCTTATTTCTCAATCAGTGATTATTATTTACTACACCTGATAACCCATGTAAACTGGAAAAAAACTGACTTTACTGATTAGACTAAGTTACAAGCAGTAGAATTTTTAGAAAAGTGGATCATGACATAAATATTATTTGGAGCTCTTTCTAAGCATTTGTTAGTCCTAAGATCATTTGTACAAATATGTAAATAAATACAAAGTGGCTGCCCAACAACCTGTTGCCGGTTTGTGGCTTGTCCTTGACAGTGGTACCCACAGACCACTGTCTGTGGGTACTCACCCCGGCTACCTTTGGAGATCTTTATGCCTGCCTATATAAGCTGCAATTTGGCTCAACCTTTAATATAAGCCTGACCATGATGCATTTTTTGGATTACTGTAGTAACACATTAAGTCACATTAAAATGATTTAAGTCCCATTCCTCATGGGTTAAGGGCTCTCTAGTGGCAGACAGATAAACAACTGTCCTCTAGTTCTTTATCTTTGCATTATAAACACAAACATAGTGTCTAAAAAGTCACTTCTCAAGATTTTTGAAGGAAATATAGGACCAAGGGATTGATAGTCATGTTGATGTCTTCCTGTCTGATTGAGTGAAGGTTGGTTTTGTGAGCACATATGTATGTCAACAACATCCGGAAATGGTGTTGATAGTGCTTGGGTGGAACAGTGGTCTAACGCTCTAGCACACCACCACGGAGTGTTCAAACTAACAATCTCAGCAGAGCCACCAACCTGGCCGGACATCCACACAAACACATGACACAAAAACGTCACACATTCATCTACGTATTAAGACACCTATTATTTCCATGTCATTTTATATGCAAGAGGTTGATGGAGCCAAAATTGCTTACCACAGTTTTATTTGACTAAAATGAGTGTGCAGAAAAGTCCTGTTTGCATGGATATGGCTTGGGAAAAGTATGTGACCCCTGTGCCTTCCTATTTTAAAGTAAGTTGAGCAAGGTAAGACAAGAACAGATAAACACGTAGCCAAGCTAATCCACTTCTGACAGACAGACACAATTAGAGAAGAGAGATCAGACACACAAAGCACTGGGGGAAGTGCAGCATCAGAGGGGGTGTGTCAGCTAGTGTGTGTGTGTGTTTTAGTCAGAGAGCGTGGTGGTGTGTAAGTGTGTATGTGACAGAGCCCGAGCAGTAAAACTCACACACATGCGCAGGACTGGGCAGAGACAGAGCTTTTCAGCAGAACATCAGCCAGCACCAAGTGCTACTGATTTCATCTCTCCATCAGTAATCATCCAGCGGTGAGCACATTTTATAGCTTGACCTGATTTTGTGAATGCATATACATGTTTTGGTGCTTGTGTCTTTAAGTGCTGCTGTATGGACTAATTTATGTTACTGACTGCGGCTTCTGAGGAGTAACTGCGTCTGCTCATGTGTACCCCATAAACATGCATCATACAGAAGAAAAGGGCACGTTTTTAGACAAGACCCAGAAAAACAAGGACACAGAGAAAAGATGCTGATGAGGTTTGATGTTCCTACTGCAGATGATTTAATGCAGAGCTCAGTTTTATAGTGCTGGTCTGGGTCTAGCTTAAATCTTTAATACCCAGTTTCATGTCAGTTTCATAAACATCAGGCTTACGGGTGCTAACTTGTGCATGTGTGGGTCTCATGATGATGCTCAGTGATTTTGATCTACATGGAGTGAAGAGTCCAGGTCACAGACATCAATATGTGTAAAGGAAAATTGATGATGTGAGCACCATGGGATGTGAGGGCTGATGGCATGTGAGGGGTGATGGTATGTGAGGTCAGAGCTCCAGGCCTAATCCAGTATAACAAACCAGGACAAGCTTCAATGTGACAGACTGACAGGAAACTGCATGAAGCCTTCTTAAGAGTAAATTAAAGGAATACTGCAGTGTTTTCTATATTATATAAGAGCCAGTCCAAGGGCAGTTGAGTTTCATTAACCATTTATACTGGTGTTGCTGCACAGCTCCAGAGTTGTTGAGTCTGATTACTGGAAACTGGGTACTCTAATTTCCTCCCATTTCCCAAAACATGCCAGTTCATTAATGACATTCATTTAAATTGCTCCTTGGTATTATTAAGTGTAAATGAGTGTGAGCATGTCATGCAATGCAGTAGACTGTCCAGATAGCATTCCAGGGTGTTCTGCACCAATAATTCCTGTGATAGCCCTTGGACCTTCTATAACCCTGAGTTTATAATCATTTCTGAAGAATTAATTTATGATAAATGGAAAGATTCTAACAGCAGAGGTTAGATGGCTTGTGAAAAGCCTTTCCAAAAAGTAAAGGCTGTTATAGTCACAAAAGGGAAAACAACTCCATATTGATGCCCATGATTTTGAAATGAAGTGTCCATCAAGTGTCAACCCCACATGTTCTTTGGTCATTCGGTACAGTGGTTTATTTAAAATGTTGTTTTAAAATGATTTCTCCTCTGACAGCCCTTAAAAAGTCTTATGATCTTGCAAATAATTTTGCCATTGTATTGTTAAGGGGCTTCAAGCACAATCACACCTGATTCTACTTCTACAATCACACCTGATTCTACACTACATAGACAAAAGTATATGGACACCCCTTCTAATTCATGTGTTTTAGCCACAACATTTGCTAACAGGTGTAATAAATCAATTATATGAAGGATATTACATGCTTGTACTTTTGCAGCAACAGTTTAGGGGAAGGCATTTCCTGGTCCAGCATGAATGTACACAAAGCAAGCTCTATACAGACAAGAGGAGAGAACTCCAGTGGCCTGCCCAGAATCCCACTCAACAGCTCTGAAATGAACTGGAACATCAATTGGGGCTTTCTTGTATAACATAAGCACCCATCCATATAAATGACTGAATAGGCACAAATCCCCACAGACATTTTGTAAGATGTCTTATCAGAAGAGTGGCTGTTGTTATAGCTGAAAGGATCACACAGAGGTCAGTCTGTTTTAATACCATATGTACCATATATCCCAAATGGGATGTCCAAAAAAGTTCATAGTCAAGTGTCCAATAGTGTAGCTTTCATTGCTCTGTATTGCAGTTCCATCAGCCCACAGAAAGACCAGGCCTATAGAATCCACACATCATCCACCTTCTACAAAAAATGTGTTTTGTTTATGGATTTTAATTATAATTTAGTGTACAGAAGTTCATTTTTCTCAACAATGGAAAACTCCAAGGTAAAAACTCCGAAACCAGAGGTAAAATGTATACTTATTATTTAATTTAATCTCTTTTACAGGTTAATTGCCAAAAGAATACAGAGGTCTGAGATGACGGACTCATAAAAGGACAACAGGCGACTATGTGAGCAGTGATTTCTTAAAGAGGGTTGTCAGCATGATCCCTCACAGTGGAAAATTCGTACTGGTTCTCAGTTTCACACTGATCAGCAGCTTACACAGTGCATCCCTGAAGAAAGATGACGGACAACGAGCATGGACCCATAGAAGAGCATCTTCAGATCGAGCAGAACAGATCCGTCCTGCCAGCAGCTCACCATGGACCAGCCAGACATCTACAGCCAATGTAGATACCACTTTACTATTCCCAGATGATACTGTTAGCAAAAACTATGCTGAAAATATGCTGAAAGATGAAGAAGCAGCCCTTACCATGGCATCCAATCCCTTCAGAAGTGGGATTGAGTCGGTAAATGTAGCCTCAAGTAAAAAATGGACAGAGAATACAAACTTCTTTAAAACTGACACTCAAAAGTCAGATACTAATGACTCTGTAAGAAAGCTAAGTTCATCTGAAAGCACCTTATTACCAGGACTGGGATCATCTCCTCATCCAGCCTCAATCAGACCTGAAGAGCGTGCACTAACTCCAGCGATAACAAATCTTCATGTATATCATAAGTCTACCAACCACAGAGAACTACAAACTAAACCAAGTGTTTCACACGGCACAGGCCTGGAACAGAGACAGACAGACCAAGGGACAACTGAACAGGTCAATCAAAAAATGCCAGAGGAGTTTACTAAGAAACCACCACGAGGAATTACAGTTGTGAACAAGTTCCCTGAGGGTGAGTCTTCGTTCTTTTATTATGATAGCTAATATCTCCAAATCACGTTGTTTCCAAATCCCTGTGCAAATCGCAATTCTGTACCACTTGAGCCACCTGCGCCCACTCCGACATGCGTGCAGTATATCCATTACTTCTTATTCACCGGCTGGAGATTTAGTGCGTACGTGTTTCCCTAACACTCAGCTGGTGTCTCAGCCAGTCACGTGGATGGTAGTATGCTGTCAATTACGACAAGTTGTCCTGGACTTCATACAAAAGTTCCACATTTAACTCATTAGTCTACCGTGTGTTATATCAAAAGGTTTTGGGATCATCAAGGTGTGTAAGACAAGCCATTACGCTCCTCTAAGTTAGACAAGCCATTACGCTCCTCTAAGTTAGTAGTTTTTGCCAAGTGTTGCCCCCCCCCAACCTTTCTGAAATATGTTGCAAGTGTTAAAATGAGGAATTGGCATTTATTTACAAAAAATTATTACATTTTATAGGTAAAACATTACATTTATATATTTTTTGGCCTTTTTAAAAATTAAATACATATAAAATACAGATCACTATTTTTTCTTTCTGTTTTGGAATAGAGGTTGTATGAGAATATCTCTCCTAATTGTTGAATTTAAGTGTTTCAACCATCAGACAAATTCTGTTTTGACTGATTGTGCAGAAGTTCCCACAGACACACTTCAAAATCTTGTGAAAAGCCTTCCTAAAAGAGTAAAGGCTGTTATAACCACAAAGAGAAGACAGCACCATATTAATGCCATTGCCACCATAATAGTGTCCATCAAGCTCATACTTAGGCACATAATGTACCTGCATTCGGCACTTGAGCACTTAGTCGGATTACACTGATGTCTGAATGGCTGGTGGAGTCATCAGAGATGGTGAGAAAGGAACCACGATGTCCGCCCTAAGCTTGAAAAATAATGCTGACTCGTGTGTTTTGTCTAGGCATTCAATAATCAATAAACCTCTTCATCATCCATTTAGAATGCATGGCAGATTAAGCTTCTTCTCCAGTCAGTATGTATCCACACTTTATATGGGCAGATCAAGCTAGGTAGAAGTGTAAAAAATGAAATGCTTCCTTTCAGATTGCTTTTGATAGTAGATTTTTCACATCATTAAGCAAAATCTGATATAACAGAAAAGGAACATAAATACAAACACATTTTGTAAAACCTAATTTAATTTTTTAAGGTCTCATGGTTACTTAATCAACCACAACGCCAAATTTAACTGATAAGCCATTTTACTGTAGCTAATTAAACACAGCCAGGCTTTATCTCACTTAAAGCCAAGAACTTCAGACATCTCTAGCCTTAGCTAAGGTCAGTGTTAGTCAATCCACAATACAAAAACAGAGGCAGAAAAGGATTCATGAGATTTATGAGAGCAGTAAGTATTAAATCGCTGCAAAAGAAGAGAAACAGCATCTTCTGTATTATCCCCAAACATTTTGGGATAATGTTTTATAGACAGACCAATCAAAACAAGGATCTTAAGTCTTGCAAAACACAAAACATAGTGGTAATATTGTGATGGTGTTGGTGCTCCTCCAGTTTTACCTGATCAGTTGATGTGAATGTGCCAGTTTCAGGTTTTTAATAGTTACAGGAATAAGAGCAGTAACAAGGTTAATGACTTCCAATCTACACCGCGTGTGTTTGTGTGTGTGTGCTGTCCCATTTATTTCAGTCCTACTTCCACACCCCTCACTGTAAAATAGATCAGCCAATTATCAAATCCTTGTTTTATGCCTTTTAGGATAAGCCTATTTTTATCATGATGCTAACGATTGCTTAAGGACGATTGCCTATGGATGGTCAAAGGACTTGCTGAGTATAATCTTACCTGATATTTGTATATACAGTAATAAACTGTTTACTGTGCCAAGGTTTTATGACATTTTCCTGGGCTTATTACAGAAGCATGTTAATTTTTAATACAGTGCTGTCTGCAGGATTGAAGGTCACTGGCATTTGAATTTGAGTTTTTTACAACCATGGTGAACAAAAAATACAATCTTAAAATGCACAACAGACCCCCCATGAGCCCATGTAGATGTGCTACAATTGTTGAAGATGCTATCAGTTTCTATTCCTGTTCTATTCCAAAACCAGGAATATTTTAATAATGCTGTGAACTGTAGATTAAGTCATTGAGAAACATGGTTCTTAAACCGTTGGACTATTCGCTCACACAGTTATTCGCAAATGTTGTAGATAGGTGGAAACAAAGTTGAAACAGCTTTATATAGCAGGAAATGTTCTCAGAATGTAAACTGTTAGTACATGACTGCAACTTTTCCTCACAGGTTGATATTAAAAAAACCTGAATGTTTTGTTTTGACCAACCTGTTTAAAAATCTGTAAATACGTGAATACTGGCAACAAAATCCAGTGGTACCTTGTAACTCGACGTACCCTAAACTCGACACCCTTCGTCAAGACATTTGTACCCTTAAACTCAACGTGCATGCAAGAACTTCTTTGACTCGGGTAGGCTGCTTAGCGCAGCAAAACAAAGGGGAGAGCGATGTAAACAAAGTGCTAAGCATTAGGGCGCATTCACATAAGAAGCGTTTTGTGCTTTGAGCGCCGCAGCAAGCACAAAACTCGCAAGCCCAATGCGGAGAACATGCGCAGTGCTTCTTGTGTGAATGCACCCTAACTGAACTTGCTAAGGAATACGGTATTCCAAGATCTCCGCGATTAAGAAGCATAATGAAACAATAAAGAAATGAAGGTGACATGCAGGTTTTATTGTATTGTAAGTGTATAAGTGTCAAAAACAACCCCAATATTTTACATTAGCCTAAAATATATGCGGTTCCACGGGACCATGGAACCCATTAACAGGTTTCCCAAACATCCTTATGGGGAAAAATACCTTGAAACTCAACCCCTTTTAAACTCCCAGAACCAACTGATGTCGAGTTTCAAGGTACCACTGTACTCACATCAAAATACAATGTTGCATGGAGATCATGTTTACTAAATAGCCCATTGGTTTGTTTGCTATATGCAGGTAAAACATTACTATTTTAGCTTTTTAGCCATTATATATGTATGCAAATCAGAACCTTATAGTTAAATCACACAAGTTAGATAGTTTGCAAGTTTTGTTTACTAAAGCTTATTTTGATGTGTCTCAAATCACATACTGCATACATCATAGTGTGTGAAAACAAAGGCCCATCTGGTAGCATCTATTCATGAAGTGCAGCCTTTATAAATGTACCTTTCTGTATTTTCAGGCTCGCTTGCACTTGACGTTTGGAATGAAAGCAACTTTACTAAGTCCTCCTCCTTACCCGACTGCAATATTGACACCACGGGGGTCTGCAACTCCTCCAACCCTCTGTTGAGCCATGGTCTCCCTGACAACAGCCTTCCTAGTGCCCCGGCTTCTGCCTCCCCAAAGCATCCTCCTGGTGATATGACCCCGCCACCTGTAACAACAACCCCGCCTCTTCTGGTGCCTTTATATTCTGACTGGAATGCTGCGATGGCGACGTGGGGCCTGGCATGGGAGCTGCAGGTATACGGACTCGGCTGTGTATTTTTAATAGTGGCTGTGCTGTCGGTGTTAAGCTTGCTGTGCCTCCCTCTGTGTCAGCCGTCTGGCTGTGCCAGCTTCAGCTTCCTCCACCTTGTGCAGCTGCTTATTGGCTCCAGCCGGGCTTTCTGGCTCCTCTATGACCCCTATGGGCAGCGTGAGCGCCTTCCTGTGGCCTGGGCACGGCTCCTACATGAAATTGCCTACCCTTGTCTAAGCGGAGCTTTTGGCCTGCTGCTGCTGTTGCTTTCTCCTCAATTAATTTCTCAGAACAGCCTGCGACGCTGCTTCTACCTGTTCACTGCGCTGATATTACTGCATACGGTCGTAGTATTGGGCTCGGTTGGCATCTTATGGCTTTTTCCTGGTCTTCCAGTTCTCTCTCTGCTACCCCCAGCAGCCTTCGTGTTACTTTCTTGTTTTTTCTCTTGCTCATATTTGCTGTTTTACTGCTGTGCCCGCGTTAATGTCAAGCACATCTACAGACTGAAAGAGAATTCACCGGATCATCTTGCATGCCAGTCCAGCCATTGCCCGCTGCCACACACTGTTGAGGCAGGTGTGTGGGAACAGGCAGCAGAAACGGGTCTTTTTTCTGCATTTTTCCTTCTGATATGTGGAGGACTGAGGCTCTATGGCATTCTAAATGCAGTGGGATTATTAAACGGGGGCAGGATAGGACTAATGCCCTGGCCATGGTGGGCTTTCCAGGTCAGCTGCAGAGTTTGTGAGGCATGTGTTTGTCTCACACTCGCTCTCATCCTTACCCAGCCACTCCTGTGCTGTGGAGTAGCTCGACCTAAGCTTGGTCGCTGGAGCTCATGGTTCAACAGGTCTTCCACAGGAGCCGTTTTAGCAAAACCACAAATCTTGTCAAGTGGCTGGAGCAAGAAATCTGGAGAGAACCTAGGCCTGCAGGGTAGCATGATGAGGCATGAGAGTGAAAGCGTGCCACTCTACACTTTAGCAGAGCTTCCACTTAGTGAAACCGAGGGTCTGGACCTTGCCTGCTCCCTCGCTCCCACTCAGCTTTCCAACAGCCCCCAAAATGGACGCACGGTCTCTCAGCCATCCTTTATCAGCCTGGATTTTACCGCGGATCTGCGACCCCCGACTCCAATCGACTTGCGTCGCAGCATTGATGAGGCTCTGAACAGTGAGGCTTTTTTCCAGCGTAGCCTTTTCAGCTCCTCCAGACTGTCTCTCAGCACGAGAGGACCTCCAGATGGCCAACCATGTCGAGGAACACCCGCGGAACCATGCCTGTACCGCACCGCATCGTGTGGCGATGTGGATCTGCCCACTACACCTTCTCCACCGATGCTACAAAGCAACACAGTATGGAGATCCTCCAATTCCAGGTCCCTGCACAGTGGCCCTAGGAGTCATGGCGGTCAGACTGCTTTTTACTGTGGCTTTGGTTCTGGGCGCCACTCTCAGAGGCAGTACAGGGCCCTCGGCTCGGTCGCCTCCAAAGAACGGCTGTACGATCAGCAGCAAATTCGCACACAGGCCGACGAACTGGCATCGCAAGCCGAATTCATCAACGTCTGCAGACAGATAGATGCTCTCAGTGTCAGCAGTGATACAATAGAACTGTAGGCAAATGGAACAGGCATCAGGATTGACTAGTGGCTCAAAAAAATTCAGAAGGTCCTTAGTCCAAATGCAATAATTTGAAAGATATTCTGCTTATGGGAGCAATTTTACCCCTTGTTATATCCTGCATGGTGCCAGTACTGGTCAATTATTTAAGTTACGATTTTCCAATCACTCCTGGGAGCCTACTGGCCTTCAAAGTTAGCCTTTCCTGCATCCAAGCACACCTCACTCAACTCATGGAAAGATGGATGAAAAAACTCATAAGCTCAAGCAGGTAAAACTTGAAACTCTGCATGTCGGTGGGTACCCAGGACAAAACCCTGGTTTAGGAGTGGAACATTTATCTAATCAGATGTGTGAGTATGTAAAAGAAACTTCAGTTACTGTCAGAGTGGAAATGAATCTCCATGGATCTCCATACTTTGTAAGAACCTAAACATATTGCGATTAGTCAAGTCTCCTGAGTAGAAGTCCACATGAGTAGAAGTCCCTTTAATATACAGTAGTTGCTTAGTTTTATATACAGAGTATACACATACTGTATATACAAACATACTTTCACAAAACAGTGTACCTGTTGTGCCTGTCTGTTTCATGCAAACTTTTAATAAACTTTAATATCCAGCTAATATCAGGTTTGAGGGGCTCTGCTGCAGTTTGTCTTGCAGGGCTATAAATTATTGATAGCATGTATAGGGTGTCCCAAAAGCATATTTTCAGTACATTTCAATACATTTTTCAACATTTTATTTCATTAGAAAATTAATCAATAACATCTTCAATGTGTTTTCCACTATTTGTGATGCAATATGTACTGTATGTGTGTGTATTTTATGTTTGTATGTGTGTCCAGACTTTAGGGACATGTATCAAACAAAGAGTAGAAAAAAATAACAATCAAGATTTCCATTACAGTTTATCCAGATAAAGTCAGATTTCCCTTGCTGTAACAGCTATCCCGATCCCAACCTTATGGCACAAAAGGTTTTTATAAGAAGTGATATACTGTATATATATATATATATATTTAAATATGTTTTGAAGAACGAAATAGAATCAAAGTAGCTAGATGTTTTCCCTTTTAAAACAAAAAGCACACTACAGTTGATCAGTGGACTATAAATAAATCTGTGCTGGTGAAAGACTTAAGATTTGTACTACACCTCCAGGAAAAAACACAACCTTGCATTTTGCTGTGCACTTTTATTTCTACAAACTGCAATTCATAGCATGTTGATGTGCCACCTCAGCCTGCTTGGCATCACCTCTGGTCCTCCCTGTGCCTCCCCATACCTCCAGATAACGTGGCATTTCATAAACTGGTTTTGTGTACAATATATACTGTACAACATACAAGTGAGTGTGCGATGCCCAGTAATGGACTGGCATCATGGATGTATTGCTCTTCTTTTGCCACAATAGACCCAAAACAATCACTGTCTGTCAGCAAAGAACTGTATGATATTAAGTACCAGCTCTGGAACCAGCACTGGCACCTTGTTAGTGCAAAAGGGCTAAAAGACTTCATCAGTTTTATGTGTGGCACTGGTTATAAAAGCAACGTAAAGGTCACGAGATGGACTTTGAACCGATATGCTGTACATACTGTCATACTGTGTTATCTGTACAGATACGTTCCAGCTATATACATACAGAGAAAAGCATTACGAGAAAACATTCAAACAATAATTGTTCAGCTTTGCTATGAAGAATAACGTTACATGGGATTTATACTCACAAATCAAAAGCTTCTGACTTGTAAAGAAGGAAAAAGCAAATACAGATGATTAAGGGCTTTGTATATGCTAGCAGTATGTTTACATGTAGCACTTAACTATAATTTTTTAATTAATCAGTTAATAATCAGTAATTGAGGTATCCTCGAGAATGATGTGCTGATGTGAGGTTTGCTTTTACTTGTGACAAAGTATTTTTAGGATATAAAGGTTTAGGTAAAAAAGTTTGCAATATTAAAATAGTAATACACGTTGCTGCATGTTTGTGAAATATATTTATACAGTTTTATATTAAAATAAGTCTAAGGTAACTCATAAAAAAAAGAGTTTTATTTTTTAATTCCTTACAGTTGCACTGGGTACAATAGAAACCTTTAGATTTTCCACACATCGTTGTGTCTACATCAAAGTGTCTACATTTATACAATGATATCATCATATTGTAAATAACACATTACTAAGAAGTTAATGAAGTATTGAAGTATGTACGGGTGGTTAAAAAAAAGAACAAAAACTTTATAATGGAAATATGTTTGTTTGTTTATTGGGATTTTAACGTCATGTTTTACTCTTTGGTTACATTCATGACAGGAACGGTAGTTACTCATTACACAAGATTCATCAGTTCACAAGGTTATATCGAACACAGTCATGGACAATTTAGTATCTCCACATCACCTCACTTGCACGTCTTTGGACTGTGGGAGGAAACTGGAGCACCCGGAGGAAACCCACGTGGACACGGGGAGAACATGCAAACTCCACACAGAAAGGACCCGGACAGCCCCACCTGCGGATCAAACCCAGGACCTTCTTGCTGTGAGGTGACAGTGCTACACACCGAGCCACCGTGCCACCCTTTATAATGGGAATAAACCTGACTTTCTATGTCTCCAATTAACCTGACTGCATGTTTTTGGACTGTGGGAGGAAACCGGAGCTCCCGGAGGAAACCCACGCAGACAGATCGAACCCAGGACCTTCTTGCTGTTAGGTGACAGTGCTACCCACCGAGCCACTGTGCCACCTACGCTTTCATTTAACATGCAATGTTATTATATTTTGATTCTAGAATTTGCCATTTGCCTTAATTGTTGCCTTTTGACTTTTCTTTTTTACGTTATTTACTGTAGATGGTTTATTACTTTATTTTATTTATAATTTATTTTATTTATTTAATATTATGGTATGATGTTATTACAATTAACATTTAACTTTGTTTAGAATTATTATTATTATTTAATAATTACTATATTTAACACACATTTCTATAATAATATTATTTAAAAGTTAAAATTAAAAATGACAATTAAATTAATAAACACATTATAATTATTTTCTATTTATTATTATTTTATTTTGTTATTTTTAAAGAACAAAGATTTGGTTGGTGATGAAACATTAATAATAAAAGATTTACCTAATTTCATAGTTAGCTGTAGCGTAAATAACAGCATTTCTTGCCTAATCATAAAAAATGCATCATGAACTTTACAAAGCTGGAATTCATAAAGAAAGAAATGTTTTAATAAGTCTAGCATGTATGATTAATAACTTGGTGTAAGGAGCACAATAACCCACCACTTAACCAAATGGGGAAACGTGTTTAATCCCATTATGTTTTACATCCTTTAAAGGTACAACAGCCAAGCCATACCACTAATGCATGTGCTGTACCACACATTAGTACTGCCCTCTCCTGTAATATAGTATGTTAATAAAAAGCAGAGACTTGATACTCGGATCATAAGCATCTTTATTACAGGACTCTTCATGTCCGTTCAACAGTTCAACAAAAGCAATCTGACACACTGAGTCCAAATCTGTCTTTATTATTCTGCAGCGATATTTTACACCCTGAAATGGTCCTGAACTCTAACTGTGCTTTATATTCACAAAGATTTCATTATTTGAGATGCTTTCAGGTCATTCTTCATTCTTATATCTGCATTATTACACAAAATAAATAAATCACTATAATAAAATAGATTTCTTTGAGTTTTTCCTGTCTAAAATGTTTTGTACAAACTTAAAGAATTGCCTCTGCAAACACTAACACACATAAGAAAAACCCTGCTGTAAACCTATAGTACACACACACACACACACACAATACACACACAACACACTCAATACAAATACTTTCATACATTATTACACTTTACTGTGACTGAAATGTCTATTATTCCATATTTTGCACAGACATTCTCATTTTTCTCATTATTGCACAGACATTCTCATTTATCTTACATTAATATGTACTGTAAATAATCAGACTCGTCAGACTTGTCTAGTGAATGAATCTTTCCAGCAATAACGTATTATGCAAATGTTTAAACACCCCGAGTGAAATTCCCTGTTCTGTTGATTTTTTGAAAGGAAATAGAAATGACATCTACTGGAAACTGGAAACTTAAATGTGGCATTTTTTAAGCAAACTGTACTGCGCAAGTTCTGTATATTTGTTAAGGTTAACAAATAAATAAATAAAACAACTTCTAAATGAGCCACAATGCTTGCCACTTTAATGTTTTATTTTTAATGTTAAACAGTAATCGAGCAGTTTGTGTTGTAAAGAAATGTGTTAAATTATTCTCACTTAGAAACAAGCATGTCCAATTTTTACCCAATTGGTTTATGCTTCCTCTCCACTGGTGCGGACCCCCACCCCGATTGAGAAGTGCAAACTGACCCCCTCCGACATGTGTGCAGTAGCCGACTGCATCTTTTCACCTGCACGAGGCGAGTTCATATGTGGATCAGCTTTGTGTACGGAATAGCCACAATCTTAACAACGCGTTATTCCTCGACTCTGTGCAGACGGCATCAATCAGCCAGCAGAGGTCACAACTGCATCAGTTATGAGCAGTCCCTATTCGGCTCCCACCCTATATGAACAACAAGCCAATCGTTGTTTATATAGCCACCCAGCCCAGCCGGATGGCAAAGCTGAGTTTCGAACCAACAAGTTCAAAATGTCAGCTCTGGTGTGCTAGCGTGTTTTACCGCTGCAAGACTTGAGCCGCTCAAAACATGGGATTGAACCAGGGGTGTCCAAACTGTATAATGTCTGTTTAATACATTAATGACAGAAGGTCTTAGGTCAAAAGCAGAAGTCAGTCCTTCATGTGACGAGGTTTTATGTATAATAATCATGTTTTCATGTTATTTGTTTACACTACATAATATGCTGTGTTTATACAGTGGATATAAAATGCGTACACAATGTAAGCTGACCTGTTAATACTGAGACAGACATGACTTCAATAATTCAAATTACCGCCTCAGTATTAAAAATGCTATTACACTAACAGCTTCACTACTGTTATAGATTATGCTGAAGTCTTGCTGGATTTTTCAGATGATGTTTATGTAAACACATGGATCGACTAACAACAGAGAAATAAAAGCACTGACATCTGACGATACTTGATATGTACTAATACAATCAGAACAGTGGGATTACAGTCTCATCACCCGGTTCATATCAGCCTAAAGGTGAACCTCTCAAAATGTTGCAGTGAAATATGAAACTATTCTGCTAGTAAGGCCTGATGGTGGATCTTTGCCATCATGTTAGCTGACTAACCCAACTGAGTTTAAAGACTTAATAGCATATTTAATTAAAAAGCTTGTAAAGCAGCTCCAGAGGTTTGTGTGTTTGCAGTGACTTCAACACTAGCTGGATAACAGTAAATTGATTATTGCTAGAAAACCCACACATACGCATAAGAATTTTGGTTACCATATTATACATATTAAACACCATCCGTGAAGTAGTGTTTAATGTTCTGTGAAGAATCTAAAGTTTAAAAATATTAACATTTTTATCTACAAAAATATGATACACAGAGGGCAGGTGAGGTTGGTCATGCATCAAGAAAACAAAGCAGTGCAGTTATACCCATCTATGTGTTGATTGAAGTGTGCAGGAAACCTCTTACTCCTCTACCATAGATCATATTAATCACCCCAGCATTTCCTCAGCTGAGGATGACCAGAAGAAAGGAGGGACGAGAAGAGAAGTCAGTCTTGTTTGGTCCCGGTTGTGGTCGTATGGCCTCCACTGCGACCCTCAGTATAATCGCTTCTCGTAACTAGATGTGAATGATAAAGCGTGTAATAAACATTAAGAACAAGAAGAAAACATCTGTCACAAAAATAAATAAAAAGTAATTTTAATGTAGATTAGAGCAAGGTTTTGTAACAACATGTCCACTTGAGGGTGTAGCACTGTTATTCCGAGGAAAAAATATATATTGAGGAAATGCAGGGAAAATACATTTTAAGCCTTAAAAGATGGTTTCACTTAAAAAAAAAAAATGCAAACATTTTAATGGCAATTATTAGTCTAAAGCATATTAACATATTGTCCCCAAATTCCTCATTCAGCTTTTTTTCTAAGAAAAACTTATGGATAGGGGTTGTTCAAAAAGCCACAAAGCAATATTAGAAGCAACCAGACAAGACATTAGACAAAGAGATCAACATCAAAAGGAATATAACTTAATTTTCATAATACTTAAATACAATCCCCTCCACCACACAGACACAGACATGATGACTGAGTACTTACATGGCACAAAAGAATATCTACATGTGTGCAGAAAAGAGAGGAAACATTTTTACATGTAAACTCTAACATTCCATCAGAATATAAAAGGGTTCTGGAGGACTATACAAAGAGGGGATTGCTAGGTCTGAAATCTAGGGCTAGGTCTGAAATCAAAAAGTATGTGGACGCCCAGCTTAATTGTGAGAAATTATGAGAAAGAAAATAACATGCTTCCACATTTGTGGCAAAAGTTTGGTGCAGTCCTGTGGTAAGTTTCGTGAGAATGAACTTCTTTGGCCTGCAAAGCACCCTGTCCTCAACCCCATTAAACACTTTTAGGATGAACTGAAATATGGATATCGAGCCAGGCCTTCCAGTCGAACATATGTGCCTGACATCACGAATGGCATAATAAATGGGCATATATTCCTACAGACACACTTCAAAATCTTGTGGAAAGCCTCCCCAGCAAAGTGGAGCTGTTATCTAACAAAGGCATATATTCCCACACACACACTCCAAAATCTTGTGGAAAGCCTCCCCAGAAGAGTGGAGCTGTTATCGTGACAAAGGCATATATTCCCACACACACACTCCAAAATCTTGTGGAAAGTCTCCCCACAAGATTGGAGCTGTTATTGTGGCAAAGGCATACGTTCCCACAGACACACTCCAAAATCTTGTGGAAAGTCTGCCCAGAAGAATGGAGCTGTTAGAGTGGCAAAGGTAGTAATATGCATTATTTTAGAATGGGATGTCTGACAAGTAAATGGTCAGCTGTCCACATACTTTTGGCTAAGGTGTATTTTATTTACCCTTATTGTTAATTTACCATAATCAGGCACTCATATCATATACTGTACAGTAGTGTTCAAAATAATAGCAGTCCAACACCATTAACCTGATAAATCACTGTTTTTAGTAGAAGTGATATTTCTACATAGCAAAAAATGTACTTGAAAGTGTAGTAGAGTAATGACAACAAAACAAACCCAACAATTAGGACATGCATCCCACTCATTCTGAGTAATCGAAGCATTGATTGAAAGGGGGTTGTTCAAAATAATAGCAGTGAGGAGTTCAATTGGTGAAGTCATTCATTCTGCAGAAGAACGGGTATCAATTTTGGCCCTTATTTAATGTAGGAGGGGGGCAAATGTTGCACAGGTTGGTCATAGCACATTTCCTTCTGAAATACTGGGTAAAATGGGTTGTTCCAGACATTGTTCTGATGAACAGCATACTTTTATTAAAAAGTTGATTGTAGAGAGAAAAAACATACAGAGAAGTGCAGAAAATTATAGCCTGCTCAGCTAAAATGATCTCAAATGCCTTGAAGTGACAACCAAAACCTGAAAGACGCAGAAGGAAGCGTGGAACTACTGTTCAATTGGATCAAAGATTAGCCAAAATAGCAAATACTCAGTCAATGATCACCTCCAGAAAGATCAAGGAACATCTGAAGTTACCAGTGAGTACAGAAGATGATTAACTGAAGCCAATTTACCAGCAAGAACTCCTTGCAAAGTCCCGTTGTTAAGAAAAAGACCTGAATGTCCTGAATGGGTTCAAATCTGCCAAGAACACATTGACTGGTCCAAAGAGAAATGGCTGAACATTTTGTGGACTGGTGAAAGCAAAATTGTTCTATTTGGGTCTAGTGGCCGTAGACAGTATGTCAGACGACCCCCAAGCACTGAATTCAAGCCAAAGTTCACTGTGAAGACAGTAAAGCATGGTGGTCCAAAATGATGATATGGGGATGTTTCTCATACCATGGTGTTACGTCTATTTATCGCATACGAGGGATCATGGATCAGTTTAAATATATCAGAATACTTGAGGAGATCATGTTGCTCTGTGTTGAAGAAGAAATGTCCTTAAAATGGGTGTTTCAACATGACAATGACCCAAAACATCTTGGTTACAGACAAACAAGATTGAGGTAATAGAGTGGCCAGCCCAATCCCCTGACTTCAATCCCAGAGAGAACTTGTGGGCTGAAATCTGAAACGTGTTTTTTTGAGGCAAAACCCAAAATTGCAGAAGAACTGTGGAATGTAGTCTGATCATCCTGGACTGGAATACCTGTTCAGAGGTGCCAGAAGTTGGTGGACTCCATGCATCACAGATCTCGGAAACAATTGTTCTGCCACTAAATATTAGTTCAGTAATTTAAAGAAAAGTGAAACCTCAAAAAAAAATTTATGTTATAGATACATTTTTTGAGTTTTTAAAGAAAAATGCTGCACTGCTATTATTTTGAACAGCCTAATATTCATTTTTCTTAATTTTCTGTAAAGGATTGACACAAACTGACTACATTTTGTTAATGTTTTGATTTAGAATTGAAAGTGTAGTATTTTCAGTGCATTTGCATTTATGGAAATAAAAGTTATTATAATGATTTTGTGCTTTATTCGCTTTTTTTAAATCACTGCTATTTTTTTGAACACCACTGTATGTATTGCCTTTCACAGTATTTAATCTGTTGCTAGATGTAGTTTGTTATTGATCATTCAAGGGTTTCAACATTGAAAACAGGGCCCACTACAGGACTGTACACCTGAGTTGAGCGGTGGACCTTTTCAGCGACACTGACACAGGAGAGACGGGGTGTTACGATGGCACACCAGGAGCCAGCCACTTCTGGATACCACTTGTGAATCCAGTCAGGATGGCTTTGCCTGAGAGATTAAGCTGCTGGAGCACTGAGCATGACGGCTGTGTTTTTCTATGAACCTTTTTCTATACCGATCGGCCCGTACCAATCAATAATGCAATGACGTATACAAGCGTGTGTCCTCCCTGTAGCTATTTAACGACTTCCTTTCTGTAATTAATTGGGATTTTTGAAGAGGGGCGTAATTTTTTTCATTGAAGGAAATAAGGTTAAAGGGGCACTAAAAAGCACCACATACAGGGTAACTAAAGGTTCAGATAGGGTGAAGCAAGCAGAGTAGGTTGTGACTTACGAGTGCAGGCCATGGACGCCCCCCTCCACCTGGGCAGACATGGTCCTCTTCTCGAATTTTAGCTCACCGGAATACATCATGGAACTACAAACAACACAGAAAACAGCATTAAATCCATCTAAAACTTGTCCGCCACACTTGTATATTGTGCTGCAAAATGTGCCACAAATTTGCAATAGTAAGCAGGTCTGCACTGCAGGCAGGCCACTCCACCACCTACACTCTTTTGCTAATGTTGCTATGATGTTGTTATGTTATGGAATGTACAGTAGATTTTGTAAAATCATTCATGAGTGAAGTGGCACCAAATTTAATTAGGCAATTATTTAATGTGTTAAACCTAGTCAGTAGGGTGAAGGGGGGGATGATTTTAATGACCAAAAATGCATGCCATTGCAGGTATTATCATTTGTAGCTACAAAAAATAAGCAAACGCCACTATTTCTCAAAAAAACAGCAGCTTAAAAACTAGGTATAACACCACAATTGACTAAATATGTGATCGGCACGATTACACGATTGCAAACGGATCCTGCTGTTCCCACAATGTTGCCCTTTACACCCTATAGTGCAATAGAGAGATTATACAGAGCCGTGCAGTTACCGTAGGATGGACAGACTCTTTGCTCCTATATCCTGGCAGCCATGCTGGATTCCAGCGATGAGGTATGGGGCGAACTTATGGATGGAGCCTTTATCCTGAACTGAACCTGAAACTCCCTGAGCTACCTTCACTTTATCACCTTCACTGTAACACAGACAGAAAAGCAATAACACACACACACACGATCAGAAATTCTGCTAATATTCATTCACTAATTTATTAGGGTTGAAGTCGCCCCACTGGAGTTCCTTCACACCAAACTTGTCAAACTGTGTCTTTAACGACCACACTTGGTGCACAGGAGCACAGTCATGGTGATACTGGACTGCTGCATACAAACTTATGCCACA
Organism: Trichomycterus rosablanca; assembly: GCF_030014385.1. Lineage (NCBI taxonomy): Eukaryota > Metazoa > Chordata > Actinopteri > Siluriformes > Trichomycteridae > Trichomycterus > Trichomycterus rosablanca. Next base: position 36,560,706 of record NC_085998.1, read on the forward strand.
AAGTTGGGAGAATCAAATGTAATTTATGTTTTTATACATATTTTAACAATTAAGAGGGGTGTACACACACTTCTGGCCACAGAGTGTATTTTATAATGCTTGTATGTTTGAAGACATGAACCTAAAGTATCGTTTCTGGCTGCTGCTGTTCTTCTCCATGGCATCTAGCGAGCCCATGCCACGATACTTCTTCAGCCTCACTCCGTCTGAGAAAAAATACTCGCCAGGAGCTTCTGTGGTTGCTGCCAGCAAGGAGCCCATCATCACTAATGCCAACACACATGAAACAGGAATCATTAGGAAACAGGAATTAACACACACGAGCGCTGAACTTAAGGTTAACCAGAATGTGACGACTACCTGTGGACGCTCCCAAAGCAAGAGCCTTCACTACATGGCCGACTGTCTGAATACCACCATCTGCGATGACTGGCACACCGAAACGGCGGGCGTACTCTGCTACCTTATATACAGAGGTGCCCTGTGGTCTCCCACATGCCATCACTGCAAGAAAGTAAACTAAAGTCTTTAAACACTTAGGAAAAATCATAACAGCTGTTCTTTATTAATTCATAAGTTTATTGTGTGTTTTCTGAATATTTGCTAGGTCAAAATATAAAAACATCAACACTGATTATTAATTTTATAATGCAGAAATGTACATAATACAATTAAATTATTATAGTCATTAGTAATAATGATCCACATCAGCCAATGACTTCTCTGTACCCTTACAAATGGCATCAGATACAAAGTACATGGAACAGTGGTCTATCTGTTATGTTCAGGAATTATCGGATGTCATACAAGAACCACCAAAACCAGGTCTGTAATGAATTAGAACACACTAAAACACAAGTGACATATCCACAGTCAAGACAAACACCCTAAAGCACATTAAATCAGTTTGTTGATTATCACACGGACAGTAAGCAGTCTTCAAGGCCATGACAATTTGAAGCTCTTTTGACTGTGAACAGTGTCACTAGCGTTTTAGCAGCTTCTAATTCATGGCAGATCAAATTGATCATTATTCATTCTTGCTGTATTTCAAACTCAAAAGGAAAGAACTTAAACTTGAACTCCACTTCTTTACATTATTATTATTTTTTATTTATTTTTTGCTAGTTATAACTTTTAGTTTAAATTAATTCTGTGTTTGTATGATTTGTGTCAATCCTATTAATTTTCTTATATATTTGTTCAAATAAGTCATCAGGCCAACCAAGGTGGATGGAGGTCCCTGCTGAGTCTGGTTCCTCTCAAGGTTTCTTTCTGTAATTTGAAGTTTTCCTTGCCACTGTCGCCCTTGGCTTGCTCAGCAGGGGGGTTTGGTCTGTCGGTCCTGGATTCTGTAAAGTTGCTTTAAGACAACGTCTATTGTAAAAAGCGCTATAAAAAATTTCACTTGACTTTTTGGACATAGAAGTGAAGTTTCAAACAGAAATTGCACAGCTGCAGCTACATCAACACGGCTATGACATACAAGTCCCCCATAAGTGTATATACACGTTTGACATTCACAGATAAAGCATTACATCCAGAATTATTAGAATCCGGTATGTTGGTATCACACAGACCTTCTTGTGTGATGCAGATGGATCCACAGCCCATCCCCACCCTGAGAGCATCTACACCAGCATCGATTAGATTCTTGGCCTGAGCAGCAGTAACAACTACAAACACACAAGGACAGAAAGACACCGCAAAAATTTAAAAAGACTGCATGAAAGTAAAGATGAAGATAAAGATTTCTTTATAGTCACTGTACAGGATACAACAGAATTAGAAAGCAATCCTGGAGGTGCTTTCAATGTTCTGTAGTCCCACCAAACATTGACATTTTCAGCATTTAGCACACACTTTTATCCAAAGCAACTTACAGTACTGTGACAGCATACTGTCTAAGCAATTGAGGGTTAAGGACCTTGCTCAGGGGCCCAACAGTGACAATCTGGCAGTGGTGGGGCTTGAACGAGCGACATTTTGATTAATAGTCCAGTACCTTAACTGCTAGGCTACAACTGCCCAAACCCGGCAGTAAATGTCACTCAGTGTTTGGCTGTGTTTAGTTCTCATATGACTGTGGACTAAAAGCTGTTCCTAAGTCTGTTTGTCTGTGATATTTTGGATCCGAATATCATCAGATCAAACAGATGATGTCCAGGGTGGACAGGGTCCTTAAAATATATTGTTTGCTCTACTGAGAGTTGGATAAGTCTACCAGAAATGGCAGTGAGCAGTCAATGATCTTCTGAACAGTACTGTTGAGTCTCTGAAGGACTCTTTTTTTTACTTCTGCAGAGGTGTTGTTGTTCCAGGAGAGACCCATATCTAACATCTGGATCTACAATATCTAAAAAGAAGAAAACTACGACTCACCATTGCCCCCCACTACTTGTAGCTCAGGATATTTCTGTTTGATGTAGTTGATCATGCTGATTTCTAACACTGAGTTTCCCTGAGAAGAATCCTGAAAAACAGACAGATGCCCCTCAGACAGAACGTCCTCAGTCAGTATCAAAATTAAACATGGAAAGTGTGGTGGCCCACCACCACTGGAATATTAAGCTCACATTTGAATCCCAACTGTGCTATTGTCCTTTTGCAGAACAGTAGTGTTGGTTAACAGAAGTGCATATTAAAGCCTAAACTAGTTTAAACATAGTGTGTAATTACCATGGCCTCTATCCAGATTGACACTATTAAAAAATACCAGGCCGCCTAAAACCCACTAGCTGAGACCTACCAGCACCACCACATCCACTCCAGCCTGCACGAGCAGGTCCAGTCTGTACTTGTCGTCTTCTCTGGTGCCAATGGCCGCACCACACAGCAGCTGTTTTCTGGAATCTTTAGAGGCTAATGGGTACTCTCTGTTCTTCTTCAGGTCAGTACGAGCTATTATAGCCACCAGTTCGTCACTGTCGTTGACAATAGGTAGCTTACCTGTCATCAACAGGAAGGAAATAATAATAATAATAATTAAATTGTCTTGGACATTTGCGCCATTTAACAGATGGTTTCATCTAACAGAATACAATGCAAGCAACTGAGGGTTAAGTGCCTTGCTCAAGGGCCCAACAGTGGCAACCTGGTGGTGGCTGGACCAACAACCTTCTGATCACCAGTCCAGCACATTAACTACTTGGCTACCACTGCCCCTTTACACAAAGTAGTAAATTAAAGGAATCAAACCTTTCTTGCTGCGCTGAAGTATTTCATTGGCCTGTTTTAAAGTAACACCCGATGGTGCTACAACCAAATCCTCCCTCTTAGTCATCGCCTGGTGGATTAAAAAATAAATAAATCACAATCTCACACCTTTAACACATTACAGGGGTTGGTATACAGATGTTTACACATTTTTCACCCTGTTTTGTGGTTGCTGCCCATTTCTGACTACTGACTTTCCCATATCTCAATCTGTGTGTGTTTGTGTGTGTGTGTGTGACAGCGAACAATCCATGCATGTTCATTATAGCTCCAGTTGTTAAGTTTTTAATTAATGCCCTAACTGTGCCTACAAAGATTTTCACACATTTGTAGCATTTTTATAGGATTTGCTGATCCATTACAATGCTCTCCATTATTACCAATAGATCAGTGGAAACTTAATATCAGCAAATGGGATCAGCTAATTAATAAATCTGTCATTACCCGGTAGGACAAAACAACTCATGCAAATTAATTAAAACCAAACCACAAACCTCCTCCAACGGTCTGTCATAGTCTTTTTCTGAAAGGAAATCGATGTCTCGTGACGTGACGATTCCTACCAGCTTGCTTCCCATTTTTCCAGTTTCTGTGACCGGGATCCCGGAAAAGCCGTGCCGTACCTTAGCCTCAAAAACATCGCTGACCATGTGCCTAGGACTCATCACTACTGGATCTGTGATAAAGCCCTGCTCAAATTTCTGCAATCACACAAACATAGCTGCTGATTAGATACGACTCCAACTTTTTAGGCAGCTTTACTGAATGAATTTAATGAATGTGGGCCAGTATTCTTAACACATGATTTAAACCATGTCATTTTCTATACTGAAAAGTTAAATTATTGTGGTTGTTCCAAAAATGTCACTAAAAACAGATAAAGGTACAGAAGCAAGTACAATTTTAATAATTAAAAACAAACTATTACATTCAAATGTAATTTACATAAAAGTGCCTTTATTGAGTGACTTTAAAACTACAATCTTTTGAAGTCTGGTTAGACTGTAAGGTTTACCTTAACTTTCCGAACTTCATTTGCTTGGATCTCTGGTGTGCAGTTGTGATGAATGATACCAATTCCACCCATGAGCTAACATACACATAACAACAGGTCAAAACAGTTAGCTACATTCATGTATGTTTGGTATATATCATATATAAATGCAATACTTACCGCCATAGTGATGGCCATGGATGATTCAGTTACAGTGTCCATTGGAGAAGAAATGAGCGGGGTCTTCAGGGTTATCTTTTTTGTCAGAGCAGAGGTCAGATCCTACATAATATTTTACAGCATTACAATCTAAAGGTAACAATATCATCAACAGATTATTATTAATACAGACCTTACAATACATGATAAGATATAAATTATAGATAATAGATGAATTTGCTGCACAATACTGCAAAATTTCATGTCGGAAATACCCCTGCTTCATAGGCAGATGGTACTATACATAAACATAGTGATATACTCAATAGTATCTGCTATTCTTGCATGTAAAATAACCTCCAAAAACACAAATAATTAATTAAATATATAAAAAGATGTTTGTTTTAGATGAAGCAGCATCTAAAAAAATGGTTTTTTTGTTTTTTAAATACAGTTTACACTCATTGCTCTTTTTATTAGGCACACACAGTCTGTTAACAGACATTGTATGTAAGCAGTTTACACCAACAAATGGGCTACAGTCAGTGGTTGTACAATAAAGCACATCTATAAATAGATAGAAAAATTGATGTCATATATACATATACAGGTGTACAGTATATATTCCAGCTTGTTTGGAAGCTGGGTTCAAAGCACAGGGTCAGCCATCGTACGGCGCCCCTGGAGCAGACAGGGTTAAGGGCCTTGCTCAAGGACCCAACAGTGGCTGCATAGCAGAGCCTGGATTTGAACCGCCAACCTTCCGGTTGATAGCCCAAAGGTCTACCCACTAGGCTAGCAGGTAAAATGGCCTATGTATGACCACAGGAGCTCATTAAAATTAAGAAATATTTCTGTCATACACTAAAACTATTTGTTTAAAAGCATTGTTAGACAACAGTTTAGTGTTGCAGCTCTTGTCCCAGAAAATGTACTTGTATGTCATGTGTTTACCATCGTAGTCAATGGTTTTTAATAATTTCTGCAACTGCTTATTCAAAATATATACGTCTTTATACTACTTTAATATACCACCACAGAGGCTTGAGAATTCTACAAAATAATAATGGATGTTGCATTCTTTGGGCCAAAGAGGAATAGGAATATCCTAAATATCCTAAAGCCTTTGAGGAATTAGGGTTGGGAAACGCAATAATTGCTTGTTCACACATAATTGTATTTAAATCAGTTTAGGAAATGCAATCTTAAACAGTTTCAGCCCTAGACTCTAGTGGTGTGGTCTTGACACAAAACACAAACACAAGTGGGGTTTTTTTCAGTATCTACATCAGCAAAAACACCTTCCAATCACTTCTAATTACCGTCTCCAGAGAGTTCTTACACGCTCACTACACACGACCGTACACAAATTAAGTAAACACACAATCAAGCTTAACATCAGCTATTACTGCACGAGTACAAACAGCTCAGCACATCTGCGCTGATTAAACCTGGTCAAACACCAGCATCAAATAAAATCTACATCTATATTACTTATTCCATTGTTCCTTAATGTGAAATTAAATTAGCAATGTTTTAATACATTTATAAACACAATTCCAAAGAGTTAAAACAGGGCCACCCAAAGAGGATGGAGGTCTCAGGTGAGTCTGGTTTTTCTCAAGGTTTCTTCCTCGGCTTGCTCAGCAGGAAGTTTAGTCCTGGAATTTATAATGCTGCTTTGAAAGAATGTTCATTGTAAAAAGCGCTATACAAATAAATTTGACGACGTGATTTTTGACTTGAATGTTGGGATATACCATCATGTTTCTCCACCCTCCCTTTTATAAGGTTTTGTAATTATTTGGGAATTGATAACAACAATTGAGATGAAAAAAAGTGATTTCTTTTTTTTATCCTTTTTTGACATAACACTGATTCCCAACAGTTTGGGGTCCCTGTTGTCTTCATAAAGTGTGTAATTGAGGGTGTGATTGACAGCAATGGCTTAGCAACAGAGTAAATATTTTTCTTAATTAATTTGATTATTTAAACATATGAATGTGACCACTTACGGGCAAGAAAAACAAAATCAGTTGATGCCCAATTGTAGAGATATACCTAAAAGTATTTTATTAGAGTTGATCAGTTCATGTTCCTGTTGTGTGCACTAACACACGCAACATAACCACCCTGCCTGTGAGGACATGCCCAATTCACCTGGGATGCTAACCCTACCTGAGCCTCTCATTTGAATTTCTTATTTGCACTCCTGTACGCCACCGGATGCCCCGTAACCAGCTGTTTATCTTACGCTCCACTCCCTCCCTCAGTGTACACACTGACTGTCTCAGCTAGTCTGTTTCGATGCAGGGAAAAAGGACACTCAGCTCACAGTTTAATTAATTATTCCCTCTCAGTAAATCATTACTAAACATTTTATACTTACTGAGCACATCAATTCCAGGGATATTAGTGACGACATTACTCACCACTTCATCTGAGGTGAAGTCAATAAATCCAGGCAGGATCAGGAAATCACTGAGTCAAAAACAGCAAAGAATGAGAAATTTAGCATTAAGATGAAAAAGATACAACGAAAATAGCAACATTGCATGACTGATGTAGTTCATGCTCCACACTGTTGTAGCTCCAAGCCAATTAAATTCAAGATTTTTATTAAATAAAAGAATTACAACACATGACTTGTTAGCTATATTAGTTACAAAGCTTTAAAGTAAAATTATGAAGCAGATCTTGAACACCAAACTGTACTCTGACATTTAGACTAAGATCAAAATTGTGTAGATCCCTTGTCTAAATTTGTCCCTAATGTTGTAATCTAGGGCGGCACGGTGGCTCAGTAGGTAGCACTGTCGCCTCAGAGCAAGAAGGTCCTGGGTTCGATACCCAGGCGGGGCGGTCCGGGTCCTTTCTGTGCGGAGTTTGCATGTTCTCCCCGTGTCTGTGTGGGTTTCCTCCGGGAGCTCCGGTTTCCTCCCACAGTCCACAAACATGCAGTCAGGTTAATTGGAGACACTGAATTGCCCTGTAGGTGAATGGGTGTGTGTGTGTGTGTGTGTGTGTATGTGTGTCTGCCTTGCGATGGACTGGCGCTCCGTCCAGGGTGTTACTGTATGCCTTGCGCCCATTGAAAAGCTGGGATAGGCTCCACCACCCCCCCGTGACCCTAATTGGATAAGCGGTTCAGACAGTGAGTGAGTGAGTGTTTTAATCTACAGAGGTATTATTAATTTGCATTTTATTAATCTTCCCTTTTCCTCATCTTTCTCTATTTCTTTGTGATGCTGTTTCTATGGATACAGTCTGACGGTTGCCACAGAGATCAGAGCAATCTGCCTGTCAGATGTCCGAAGATGTGCCCGTCTGTAAACACAGTAGCTGTTTACACGACTTTACCTAAAGCTACACCACACATCTGTCCTACACACAGAGACGCTATAAAAGTGTCGAAGTTTTAACAAAAGTACAACTAAAGCTTCAAATGAACACAAGCTATGACATCTATGCCAACATGGACTAAACTAGAACAACTTACTTGTAGGTGAGACCGTCTCCTATTGAAAACAGCTGCTGGGCAGTAAGTCCGTCTTCTGGAACATACCCGGTTCCTCCACTGATCAGATAATCAGCCATACTGCAGAAACACATCACCATCACTGAACAGTTGACTTTAAACTTCAGTTAAATATGACAGAGGCTCAGTAGCAAAGTCCTCGAGTCCTGCAAACCAGAACTTATGAGGAACAGTCTGTGTACTTCTGGACAATTCTACACTCACTGTCCATTGTATCAGCTCCACTTACCATATAGAAGCACTTTGTAGTTCTACAATTACTGACTGTAGTCCATCTGTTTCTCTACATACCTTTTTAACCTCCTTTTACTCTGTTCTTTACTGCTCAGGACCCCCACAGGACAACCACAGAGCAGGTATTATTTAGGTGGGGGATCATTCTCAGCACTGCAGTGACACTGACATGGTGGTGGTGTGTTAGTGTGTGTTGTGCTGGTATGAGTGGATCAGACACAGCAGCGCTGCTGGAGTTTTTAAATACCGTGTCCACTTACTGTCCACTCTATTAGACACTCCTACCTAGTCGGTTCACCTTGTAGATGTAAAGTCAGAGACGATCGCTCATCTATTGCTGCTGTTTGAGTCGGTCATCTTCTAGACCTTCATCAGTGGTCACAGGACGCTGCCCATGGGGCGCTGTTGGCTGGATATTTTTGGTTGGTGGACTATTCTCAGTCCAGCAGTGACAGTGAGGTGTTTAAAAACTCCAGCAGCGTGGCTGTGTCTTATCCACTCATACCAGCACAACACACACTAACACACCACCACCATGTCAGTGTCACTGCAGTGCTACTCTGTAGTGGTCCTGTGGGGGTTCTGACCATTGAAGAACAGAGTAAAAGAAGGTTAAAAAGGTATGTAGAGAAACAGATAGACTACAGTCAGCAATTGTAGCACTACAAAGTGCTTCTATATGGTAAGTGGAGCTGATAAAATGGACAGTGAGTGTAGGTGGTTTTAATGTTATTGCTGATCGGTGTGTCAAGCTGTATTGTAGTGATGTGTAAATGTAATAATAAAGACATATTACCTTTAAGGTCTCATATCCAAGTGCACGCAAACATTTGACTACAACAGAATGTCTCAAATATTGAGACCTGAGATTGTCCAGCTCCCTTTTATACCATACACACACACTTGGTATACTACACACAGCTCATACAGTGTCTGGTATACTGTTACTAACTGTGCACTTTATTCATTTGCGTGTAGCTTTATCCAGCTCATATTATTCACAGTGTTGAACATTCAAAACACGAAAGAAACACACAGACCTGAGAATTCAAATCAAACAGGTTGAACCATCACGCCTATAAACACGTCCATGTCCTCGCTGAAATATTAATTACATTTAAATATGATATATAAAAGCATTTCCTTTCTCTGGTCAGATTACTCACATGATGGATCCTGTAAAATGCAATAACACATGAGCTTAAACATGAATAAATCGCGTTATGTGAAATATTTACATGTCACAGCTGTTGCTGATCTGCTCAGTTTCTCCCATCGCTTCCTATTAAACTGCAGTTACACCATAACGCCTATAGGTGTCTCTGTAGAGTCATTTATACAAATACTTTAAGCGGCTCAACGTGCTTTTTGTGTCCAGGCCACTGTCCAGTTCTATTTATTCATCATTCCTCGATAGTGACCGCTTCATTCACACCTACTGACAGTTTAAAACATACCACCATCTAAAGCTTTCAGGAATTGAGAGTAAAACACAGTTCAGTTTTAAAGTGAAATACACCGATCAGAAATAACATTAAAACCACCTCCTTGTTTCTACACTCACTGTCCATTTTATCAGCTCCACTTACCATATAGAAGCACTTTGTAGTTTACAACTACTGACTGTAGTCCATCTGTTTCTCTACATACCTTTTTTAGCCTGCTTTCTCCCTGTTCTTCAGTGGTCAGGACCCCCACAGGCAAGGACGGATTAAGGATAGTCTGGGCCCCTGAGCCAGTTTGGAGAAGGAACGCTCCCCTTCACAATTTGTGATAGGCACAGTCAAAAAAAGTCTAAGTGCTATGTAGACATTTGGAACGGTTGACTGTAAATTCAAATTTATCATGGTTTTGAGCATTTTACTAGGACATTTTTATTTTTCTGTTATGAATGATTTGTATTGTATCAATTCATCTGCCAGGCTCATGTTCAGATCTGAAGGATATGCTGCAGCGAGTGAGTTAGCCTTTAAAGTGAGCTCACTGTTGGACATATTGTCAGGCATGAAAAGAACATCAAATAGCTCAGTTAAGTGTGTGTATGCATTCAAACTGCTTGAAATTGCTTGTCTTAAATTTAAATAATTGCAAAATTGCTAAATTAATTTGTGTCTCTGCGCTTAAGAGAAATTGAACATAATAATTTTGAAACAATACAAATTCAGAAACATTAAGTAAGGGCCTGAATCGCATATTTGCAACAAAACGTCTGTTATGAAATATGGTAGCTTGCCTGGCAAGGTCCCTAGAAAGTCAAGGAGCCATGGTAAACGACTTCTATGGAAGTCAAGGGCCCCATAGCAGGGGCCCTCGTGATCAAGGGCCCTCTAATGGTATGCCCTGCTCTTCTCTAGGGCCCCCTGGTAGGGGCTCTCATAACCAAGGCCCTCTAAAAATATGCCCCCCTCTTTCCTAGGACCCCTAATAGCCAGAAGTCGAAGTCAGAGCAGTGCCACAACGCCTCATCCATTTTCATAAGGGGCCCAAAAGTATGGCTAGGGCCCAAAAGCATGGCTAGGGCTCCCAAAAGCATGGCTAGGGCTCCCAAAAGCATGGCTAGGGCCCAAAAACATGGCTAGGGGCCCCAAAAGCATGGCTAGGGCCCCCAAGAGGCCCTGGGGTCAAAGTCCGTAATAGTCAGAGGATCCTTAAAATGGAGGGCCCTCGGAAATAAAAATATATTGTATCATAAATGTTGATAGGCATCGCAAAATGTTTTGGGCCAGGGCCCCCCCGGGGCCCCCTGACCTCAAGGGCCCCTGGGCACTGGCCCCACTGGCCCGGTCAGTAATCCAGCCATGCCCACAGGACCCCCACAGAGCAGGTATTATTTAGGTGGTGGATCATTCTCAGCACTGCAGTGACACTGACATGGTGGTGGTGTGTTAGTGTGTGTTGTGCTGGTTTTAGTGGATCAGACACAGCAGCGCTGCTGGAGTTTTTAAATACCCTGTCCACTCACTGTCCACTCTATTAGACACTCCTACCTAGTTAGTTCACCTTGTACATATAAAGTCAGAGACGATCGCTCATTTATTGTTGCTGTTTGAGTCGGTCATCTTCTAGACCTTCATCAGTGGTCACAGGGTGCTGTTGGCTGGATATATTTTTGATTGGTGGACTATTCTCAGTCCAGCAGTGACAGTGAGGTGTTTAAAAACTCCATCAGCGCTGCTGTGTCTTATCCACACATACCAGCACAACACACACTAACACACCACCACAATGTCAGTGTCACTGCAGTGCTGAGAATGATCCACCACCTAAATAATACCTGCTCTGTAGTGGTCCTGTGGGGGTCCTGACCATTGAAAAACAGCATGAAAGGGGGATAACAAAGCATGCAGAGACACAGATGGACTACAGTTAGTAATTGTAGCACTACAAAGTGCTTCTATATGGTAAGTGGAGCTGATAAAATGGACAGTGAGTGTAGAAACAAGGAGGTGGTTTTAATGTTATGGTTGATCAGTGTATTTGCGCAGTGTTTTATAAAGTGCATATTTGTATACAACAATTTGGTCATTTTAACCCTTTAAAGTTTACTTAAAGGTAAGTAGTTCATAATTCGAAGCTGTTGAAGAACAGGTGACACTGGCCACAGTCAAGTGAGCTTAACATCACCATAGGTTCAGTGGCTTCCGCACAAGAATGAAGCATCCTGCTCCAAAATCAGAACCTCGAAGCAAGACTACATGATTGCTAATTACATTGATAAAGAAAAAATCAATGTAAGTTTTTGCACAACTGCTTCTAAGTTCATGGTAGTGTGAAGCTTGTGTCACCCATGTTCCAGCAGCTTTTAATGCGTGGCAGACCTGTTTTTAGTTGCTCCTAGATTATATGTAAACACCAGATTAAAACATCACTAACGTAATCCTTATGCTCATTTTAACTCTACTGACACAGAGTTGTGATGTGAAAAGGGATAAGAAGTCAATTTGTGTATCTAAAAATGCTTAAATACTAAATATCAGGGTTATGTAAGCTTATGAAACCTTAAACTGGTGTTGCTGAGACTGTAGTCATTACTACTGTGCTACTGTAATGCTTTTAAAGATCAAAGTATTAGATCAAAGTAAGTGTCTGAAAGTCTGACCGTTTGACCGGTTTGCAGCTCTGGTTCTCTCTGACTAAGAGGATTGTATTAGGTCACTTTCAGGTACAGATTCTGTGTGCTTTTTAAAAGCTGGCTGTAAAATAAGGGTTTAAAAATAACCATAAAGAGAAGTCGTATATTATTATGGCTACTTCCATGACACATTCCTTGCAATCAGTGCAACTTTGCAGATAATGATGAACAGGCCTGGCACAATTGTTTTAATATCTCATTATTGCAATTATTAAAATGAATCCTAATTTTCCAATTAAAATTTTTTTTTTATTATCATGTTTTCATAAAAATTTACTATATTTGGCAAAATCTATAAACACCCCTCCTAAGTATTGAGTTCAGGTATTTCTGCTACACTCACTGCTAACAGGTTTATAAAGTATGAATTACATGCATTTAACACTGTGGTAATAGTTTGGGGAAAAATCTTTCAGCTCGATTGCACTCCAGTTCACAAAGCAAGAATCATAAAAATGGGGTTTGACAAATCCTTGACTTCAACATCACTAAACAGCTTTGGGATGAATTGGAACATTTATTGTGAGCCAGGCCTGTCCTCACGAATGCTGTAATACTTACATTCATTTTTAATGCTTTATCCTGATCGAGGTCATGGCATCAAGTGCTTTATTCTGGGTGGCAACTACATAGTGAAACACTAGGCGCAGGGTAAGAATACCCTATACAGGGCATCATTCCATTGCAGGGCTTTGAGCAAACCCTGTCCCCCCATCCTCAGTATAGAATCATGTCTGTGTAGATGCCCAACCAGCCAATAGCAGCATTGAGATTTAGGTCTGAATCTCCTGTCTTAGCAGTAGTAGGCTACCGTGATAGACCCAGTGCGCCTTCTATCATTTTGTCTTTTCCAATCTCTCACCTCCAGCTGTTTTCAGTGCATAATTATGAACTATCAAAACATCAGTCTAATTTTATTTTCCCTTACAACCTTATTCAGTTCAATTGTGTTACAATGTAGGTTTGAAGTATATTGTATTACATACATTCCTTGTAGGGTGGCATGGTCATACATCATGTAATGTGGGTGCTAAAGAGCACCAGGGTCCTGGTACCTGGATTCAAACCTCACCTCCTGTAATTGTCTGTAAGGAGATTTGCATGATCTCTATTTGCAAAGATGCATTTGAAGTTCTGGGTGCCCAGGGCTCGGTTTATAGGGGTAGTTGCCAAACCCACTTTAACCCTGATCAGGATAAAGTGGTTAAGTAAAGATGATTAAATAATACGTTTATATTTATGCCTCATTTTCAGTTAGTGAGCATTAAATGTAGAAATGACCTTCCTGTAATAAAAATAAACGTGTTACGGGCATTTATTTAAATGCAGGTCATTTAACTGACTTGTCTATGAAATTTCTGGGTAAATTAAAACTGCAACCATGACAGGACTAGTTTAATTATCTGATTGTCAATTCCACTTTTATTTTGTCATCAGAAGTAAAAAAGAAAACATTATAACCCACACTAACTGATCCAGATGTTTACAGACAGGTATCTAGTAAAACTCTATGAGTGCAGTCCTACCTTTCTGGCTCATACCCTGCCTGGATGCGGGTGGCACTGTAACGCTGGGCTGCTGTCTCGTGCCCGTGTCCATGCCCATGTGGCGTGTTGTGACTGAATGGCCCTGTGACTGGTTGTGACTGGTGCTCCATGTCTCGAGGGGAGATCCACGGCCTGGCAGGCTCTGTGTCTCCCACGATGCTGCGGTAGTCGATCTGGTAGCTGTCACATTCCCCATCAGTATCATTGTAGCGCTCATAACTGTGGCCCTCCATTGAAGAAGTACAAAAAGTGCTGTGTAATCCACTGTGGCCCTTGGATGGGCCAAATGACACCCAATGCAAATGACACCAAATGGGCCAAACTGGACCAACTGTACTGGAGAGTGTGCATCCACCAGAGGGGAAATCCGTAGCTTCACCAGTTTCAGGACTTTTTTTGTTTGTTTCTCAGAAATACGGAAAACTTTCACAGGTGAATCATCAGATGTGCATCATGCAAACAGCAAATCAACAAAAACAACAGTCTCAGTTTAAACAGGATAAACTGGTGGCTTGGAGTAGTTCTGTAAGTAAAGACCTTTAAAACAGCTTCTCCAGGGGTTCAGACACCCTGTTCTTGCTTTCTTCAGCCAGAAGATAAAAAAGCCACTTCACAAATGTCCATGCAAGGAACAAATGGAAAAGCAGAATGTAAGGAATAAAAATAATATACAGTATATAAAATGAATTTACTTGGACCTCAGGATGACGTAGGACGAACTGCTTCTCTTTCCAGCTTAGCTTTGTTTCTGACAGAAACACGTCACTTTCACAAAGAGGATTGCAGCATTAAGTTTGGATGGCTGTGTGTGTGTGTGTGTGTGTGTGTGTGCTGGCTGGGAGGGAATATCCTAATGCATGCTGGGTAATGAAGAAAAGGAAGGTGAGCACTTAGATACATGCAGATCCCCCTCTAGTGCTTTCTTCAATCTCATTCCTTTTACACATATGACACTGGTACAATTGTGTGTGTGTGTGTGTGTGTGTGTGTGTGTGTGTGTGTGTTTGTGTACAGGGTCTCTGCACATGCATGTGTGTGCATGCCAAGCAATGAGTGAGCCGGTCATGGTAACAGCTTTCTTCTACAGAGACAAACAAAGTCAAATCCCAGAGTGTAAAATGGTTGTGAGGGTTTTACCCATGGGGCTTTGCCAGACTGTGCAGCAGAACCTCAGGTGTAAGAGGTCAGGTGTTATTTAATCTAGATACTCTCTGCTACAAGTTCTAATTGACTGATGTTGATGTGTCAAAAACAATAAATGACATTATAGGTTAACTTGACGTTCTGTTTATATAATTTTACTCGTTCACTTCGAGATCACGCCATGGATAGAAAACATCTGTGTTGTAGCTGGTGGTTCAACAAGAAGTGTTGGTGCCTCACAGCTCCAGGAATTTCAGTTTGATCCTTGTTTCAGGTGACTGCTTGCAGAATTTGGCATAAACTTTCTGTCGTGTCATGCCAAAGCATTTTGATATGCCTTAATAAACTGATTAACTTGTAGATTTAAAAAAGGCACAGGTTACAGGTTATACAGGAAACATGTTAGCCTATTAACACATGTAAATCCTTTTTATTCAAATTATCCTCCAGGACACCCACGGAGGATGGGGTTCCCTGCTGAGTCTGGTTCCTCTCAAGGTTTCTTCCTGTATTTTGCCCTCGGCTTGCTCAACAGGGGTTTTTGGTCTGTTGGTCCTGGATTCTGTAAAGTTGCTTTGAGACAATGTCAACTGTAAAAAGTGCTATACAAATACTTGACTATTTGACTTGACTTGATGTTATTCATTATCTTCTCAGCTCTGTAGCTGCTTTGTAGTGTTGGAAGATCAGCTAGGTGTGGAAATTGCCAAGCATTGGTGCCAAGCATTCAAATAATAATTTATAATAATGACATTCCAGTGGAATACTGTGCCAGTGTGGTTCAATGAATACATGTTCTAAAAAAGTAGCAAAAAATTGAGATCAAGTAGGTTCAACTCACCCTTGTCGCCACCTGTTCTCTTTGTTGCCCTCTGGTAGGCGCTATATGAGTATCAAGGCCCACACTTCCAGACTCCTGCATCCTAGTACATAATGTGCAATTTATAGGACTGTGCAATTACTTTCTTTAGAAAATACTCACATCCCGTATTTTTGTATCTATATGTGTATATGTTTATTTGTAAATACATGTGTGTATATATATGTGTGTGTGTGTGTATATATATATATATATATATATATATATATATATATATATATATATATATATATATACAGTACAGGCCAAAAGTTTGGACACACCAGTCAAAAGTTTGGACACACCTTCTCTTCAATGTTTTTTCTTGATTATTTTTTATTTTCTACATTGTAGATTAATACTGAAGACATCTAAACTATGAAGAATTATGTAGTGAACCAAAAAGTGTTAAACAAACCAGAATATGTTTTATATTTTACCAACTCTACCTCTGCACAACCCAACTGATGGTCTCAAACACATTAAAAAAGCAACAAATTCCAGAACTTCACTCTAGACAAGGCACAAACATTCATTGAAAACCATTCCAGGTGGAAACCTAATAAAGCTGGTTGAGAAAATTTCAAAGAGTGTGCAAATCTGTCATTAAAGCAAAAGATGGCTACTTTGAATAATCTAAAATATAAAACATATTCTGGTTTGTTTAACACTTTTTTGTTTACTACATAATTCCATATGTGTTCCTTCATAGTTTGGATGTCTGTAGTATTAATCTACAATATAGAAAATTTAAAAAAAAATCTAGAAAAACCACAGGAATGAGAAAGTGTGTCCAAACTTTTGGCCTGTACTGTATATATATATATATATACTGTATATATACAGTATATACAGTATATATATTTATGTCCATGCTCAAGAAGATGCTTAAAAACTTAACAATAAAGGCATTCTATTCTATTAAATTACGCATTATTTCTTTATAAAATATAGGTTTAGGTCATTTGTTTGAAACAGTGAGGACGTGCTTGGCTCAGTCTGGGTTTTACAGGAGTATGATACTATAATAATCTGTGTAATCTGTGTTTTTCTTGGAACTCAGCCGGTATTAAGCCACTTCACAACAGAACCGCCCTAGATGATGAAGCTGCCCCAAAGGAGGCTGAATGGTCTTTTTATCAGAGTGGGTCCCATACTGGGTGCAGGCTGCACCACTTTGCCTATTCTTTGCTGTTTATGGCTTGTTCTGGGATTCCTTACTTTCCTGTTTGCCATATTGTGACAACCAGTTTTAATTTCTGCACTATCCCTTTTTATATCCACTTTTTTCCAATGTGGGTCTTTCATCTGTCATTATTTTGGCCAATGCTTTTATTTCCCATTGTCCTTTTTGTTTTGCTTTTTAGACACAGTATTGTTCTACCTTGGTTAAACATCCTGCAAACTGGGTTCATTTTCAATTTTTGCAGGTGTGTGGCTACACCTGGTGCCTCAGTGGCTCCGCTTGTTACAGTTTTACTTAAAGGTTCATATTAAGTCACTAATTAAAATACTCAATAAACATACTGTGTTTAGAGGTATTGACTAGGGATGTAACGATGCACCACAAGACACGTGTGCCACGATTCGAATTGGTTATTCATTTAAGGTGAATCAATAATCACTTTAAACAGCAGAGGGCACTGGCTCTATTCACCTCGCCTGGTTGACGTCACTACAGGGTTGCCAGGTTCGGAATTTTCTAGCCAAATTTATTTATGTGAGGATACTTTCTTTATTTGTATTATTAACTTATTATTCATTTATTTATATAATGTTGGATTTGTTTTAAAATTTCATTTCAGTTTTTTTTTTACACAATAGGCATTATTTGGCATAGTTTGTACCTACCTCAGAAATAAAAGGGCATTTATTATTTAGATGAATAAAAGACAAACACAAATACAGTACTTTATTATTTTTTTAAAGAGAAATAATGAAAAGAAACTGTCATAGTTTGTCTTCAATTTCATTTCGTTTAAAAAAATCAGGAAAAAATCGTATCGTGAACCCAGTATCGTGAATCGTATTGCATCGTGGGTTGAGTGTATCATTACATCCCTTGTATTGACAAAAAAAGTACTAGTAAAATGTGTTCTGTCTGAGACTCCTATAATACGGATCTGTTCTCCCAAAAAGGTTTGTGACTTACACGTTTAATTGCATCTTAGTTCCTTTTGACATCCTGCTCTGTCATCATGCCACCAAAAACTAAACTTACCATATTCTTACCGTATAATTTTGCTTCATTAACTAATAATAGTGCAATACTTGTTGTATTACTTGCCTGCTACAATTTAGGTGCATTGTGTTCTGTTGTGTTCATTGTCTCTGGAAAGCTAAACACGCAGACCGTGCGGTGTGTTGTTAAGATTGCTGTGAATGGCTTCATCTGCAGGTGACAGAGTGCTTGTGACAGTTGGAGAAGGATTGTGGAAGGAAAAGCCTCTTAGCCACTGCCAGCAGCCACAGAGACACAGCAAGGTTACAGCCTGGAACCTCAACGAGCTCTGCACAGAATGTCTTGACAGTAACGGTTGTAGTTATAACGGTCATTCTATTGGATTAAAGATTTTCCAGGATTTTAGAAGAAGGAGGTGGTGTGTGAGTTTGTGTGTATGTGTTGTATGTATTTGTTTACACACACACACTGCCCAGCAGTCTCTTACTTCCTGTGGCTCTGCATGGGCACACACTTGGGTGACAGTTAATAGCACTAATAATAATTGTTCCACTCAATCTTTTTAAAATAAAATATGCAACATAAACACATAAACGTATCCTTTAATTCTATTCATACTTTTATTCTTAACCATCACCGTGATCTTACTTTACATTTATTTGTTTAGCAAATGTTCACAACTGTTAAACCAGGATGTGTGTTCACAGTGTGGGTCACAGTTTTGTGCAGCATCGTACACAGGGTTACATGACTAAACACTTAATAACACTCTTAACACCCTATCCTAAATACATCCAGTATCATTTTTTTACATAGTTAAATGGCAACAAAGTTCCCAGAGTGAATGAAAGAGGACAACTTCACATTTCATGCATGTTCATGTTTTAATATCTATGTAAAATTATTCAAAAATATGCAAATATCCAACCTATGACCACAGACATTAATTAATTACAATACTGTGTGCAGTATTTTCACATTATTTTTGTAGTGTTGTTTACACTTCACAGTATTAAGCAGTGTTGTACAGTGTTTACAGCAGTGTAGTGTTGTTTACAGTATTAAGCAGTGTTGTACAGAGTGTTAATAGATGTGTAGTGTTGTTTACAGTTTACAGTATTAAGCAGTGTTGTACAGTGTTTATAGTAGTGTAGTGTTGTTTACAGTTCACAGTATTAAGCAGTGTTGTACAGTGTTTACAGCAGTGTAGTGTTGTTTACAGTTTACAGTATTAAGCAGTGTTGTACAGTACAGTGTGTTTATAGTAGTGTAGTGTTGTTTACAGTTCACAGTATTAAGCAGTGTTGTACAGTGTTTATAGTAGTATAGTGTTGTTTACAGTTCACAGTATTAAGCAGTGTTGTACAGAGTGTTTATAGTAGTATAGTGTTGTTTACAGTTCACAGTATTAAGCAGTGTTGTACAGAGTGTTTATAGTAGTATAGTGTTGTTTACAGTTCACAGTATTAAGCAGTGTTGTACAGAGTGTTTATTGTAGTATAGTGTTGTTTACAGTTCTCAGTACTAAGCAGTGTTGTACAGTGTGTTTACAGTAGTATGTGTTGTTACTATTTTTAGTAGCTCCGATAAACCTGACTTTTTAGAGGAAAACGCAGGTAGTTCTATATAAAACTAGTTTAGAAGGCATTGAGTAGAATTACTGGATTGCAGGACGTTTCATTTCCATTTAGTTCAAATCTCACTTCTCACACCATTCCTCAGTGAGTGCGATTTCCACCGGTACAATTCTTAAAGTGTTAGCAGGACAGACATTACAGAAGTACGGATACACTCGCTCGGTGAACATGTGTTCAAAAGTGTGTACATGGGTGTTACCGACAGGGTTGTAGAATGAGACACGTCCTCCGTCCCAGTCCAGAATCACGCGGATCCTTTGCAGCTTGTCCTGAAGTCTGAGTGGAATGAGCATCTTATCGGACAGACCGTTTCCATACTTCCCTTTGTAGTAACCCACGTGCCACAGACCGGGCTTCGACAGGTTCTTCCTGTGCTTGTATGCAGATTCGGAAATCACTCCTACAGCCCAGGCTGTGCTGTCCCCCACCTCAACGTCCCAACTGTGCGTTCCCGAGTCATAACCGACCGAGCCAAGGACACTCGAGTAGTCGTCAAATCTTTCAAGGTTAGCTGGGATGTCTGGATTCCTGGTACGGAGCTTCACTTCAGTCAAATCATTAGACAGATGCAGGTAAGGATGAGCAGTGTTGGGGTTTAGGATTACAGGAGCTACATGTAGCAGAATTAAAAATAAAGATATATATTTATCAGCCAAGTTAAAGATAAACAGTGGTACATAAGCCATGCAGATTCTATAATATTTATTAATTTATATTTACATTTATGCATTTTAGGATACAGTCCACATGAGGCTTTGGCGGTGGTGGGGATTAAACTTGCAACCCTTCAATCAATATTCCACTAACTGTATTTCTGGGTGGTTGTGAGTCAAAAACAAATGGGTGGCTGAAGAAAAATAATAATAATTGAATAAACTTGTACACGATTGCCCCCTTGTGGAGGCTTTATGTTACATCTTGAAAACCACAGTGAGACCAGATTGTAGGGAGCAAAACAGACAAAGTAAGATGCACTGTTTGTGTTGCCTGGGTCACAGAAAAAATTATGGACATAATGATTTTGACCCTGCACTACACCAGCCTTGGAGAGCAATGGCCAGCAAGTTGGTCCACTGAAACACGTGTAGCGAGCCACCACCTCTTTTAAAATGTCAATGGACAGATCAGTGTGCTAGAATGAGATCACTGGCTGCTCTCTTCCAGATGAAATATCATCTCTGGTACCCACACATATCATTTGCCATTTTTCCATATTTCCATAATTCAAGCTGATTTAACAAACTATTAAAGGAGATACAGTCAACAGAGACTAAAAGTGAATAAATGAATTGCATCTAATCAAACATTAGAAAGCAGAGTAGATATAAACTTTAAAAAACTGTGAGCTACTGATGTGTGATCATGGTCGGCCAAAAAGCTGGATTCTAATTCTGATTCTGAAATGGCCAGTAGTATGTGGTCATTGCTTTCTGGACATCCTATTCCAAAACCACTCACTCACTGTCTTAACCGCTTATCCAATCAGGGTCGCGGGGGGTGCTGGAACCTATCCCAGCTTTTCAATAGGTGCAAGGCACACAGTAACACCCTGGACGGGGCGCCAGTCCATCGGGAGCTCCCGTAGAAAACCCACGCAGACACGGGGAGAACATGCAAACTCCGCACAGAAAGGACCCGGACCACCCGCCTGGGGATTGATCCCAGGACCTTCTTGCTGTGAGGCGACAGTGCTACCCACCGAACCACCAAGCCGCCCTAAAACAGCCTATTACAAAGTTTACTTTTCTGTGCTCTACGCATTGTTACAATATGCACACCAGGCTTACAGTAGTGTATAATACTCTGCATCTTCTCCCATAATCTGAACTTCAGGTTTCCCAGGTGCTTTGCCACATCGATCAGTGAATCAGAGATGATCTCAGGATTCTTCAGCTCACACTGAGTTCTGTAAGATAATTCAGTCATTAATACAGCTGTAGTTGTAGGATTAAAAGTCGGGAATTAAAGCCACTAACAGGACAAAAGCCAAACACCAACCTTTTCACAGTAGCTTCATAATTCTGGAATAGAAAGTGAGAGTATTTTAGCTTTGGAAAAAATTTTTAAAAATGCAAAACTGGTTTGTTAAATAAATATTGTGTAGATTTTTACCTGCAAAAATGAAATATTGTTGCCTTCTATTTCCTTCTCGATCCCAGTACATAATTCTATGAGAGATGCGATGTCTCGGTTGATCTGTGTACGTTTCTTCATCACTGTCTGACTCCTGCGCTTCTCCTCCTTTCTCAGTTCTGCAATTCTGTTCGTCTCTTCATCCCAGAGAAACTGGTGAAGCTTTTCAAACTCGCTCCTAATCCGAGCCTCGGTGGAGTAAGCCTGACTCTGATATGATACCACCAATTAATAAAATAAAATATAACAGCTGATTATGATGATGACATTATGTCCAGCTTATACTGTACATTTTTACCTTGATGTATTCTTCAGTAGTGACGAAGGTGAACTTAATGTTTTTGAAAAATGTCAGTTTCTCCTTTAGTGGTGCGAGTTTTCTTTTCAGGTCCGACTGAAATGATAAAAACGGTCAAATACAACAAAAAATCCAGTAAAACAGGTTTTCTATCTATTATACAGTAGGTGCCGTTACTCCCTGAAGTGTGTATGTTAGAGTAGTCTATCCAGAAATAGTTTGCTTATTGCCCCCGTGAAAGAACTCAGTGCACTTTTCTTACTGACGTGGATTCGTTAAAGCATTTTTTAATGGTAACGATGGATATATTTTTTTACATTGTCAATTTAGCTATGTAGTGTAAAGTAAAAAGTTTACATACACTTTTAATAAACATGTTTGTCATTGTGATCTATAGTAAATTATTATAATCACATAGATTTTGTCTTGAATACATTTATTGTGGGTTTTCTGGAAATCTCCAGAGTCAAAAACATTCATACAGCAAACTGGATCATTAATTTGTTGGCCTCCTAAGTCCTTGATTGTAATTATAATCACCTACTCTCTGCAATGACCTCTCTGTGCCCAGATAATTAGGGCTAGGTTGACTGCACTTACTTAAAGCACAGAGTATGGAAAAGTTAACAGGGTTAACATTAAAACCTAAACGTTCACCTCATGCTAAGAGGGAATGTGTCTAGATGGCCAGATGTATTTCAAGAACCATCAATAAAACTCGACCAACCAAGAACTGCAAGCTGCTGGGACTCGTCACTGTCCACAGTCATGCAGGTTTTCATTTGCTGTATGCATAGAAGTTGGCATGCAACCGTGATAAGAAAGACAACATATGGCGACTCTCTGTTTGGGTGTTTGACCACATCTACTTTCACCAATACTATCACCACTGCAGCAGGTACAGTGTTGTTGCGTTTGAAATCTTCATGTTTACTTTTCCAAACATACTTCTGGTCGCTCTGAACAAATAACTTAATCATTTTATCTGACCATGACTGATGTAATCAGCAACAAACCCTAGACTATTTTTAAGATGCTGATTTTGGAGCTCCTTTCTCCATGTTTATGTAAAGCATGCATGACTGTTAACAGTGACACATTCAGCTGCTTTAAATTCATAACAAAGCTGTTTTTGGCCATTCTGATCAGCTGTACAATATTCAATATGATTTTTCTTTTTAGCCTTGGCAGAGAGACCACTGTTCCATGTGTGTTCACTTACAGAATGTTGTTCATACAGATGAAGTTGCTTAAAATATTTATTTATTTTATTATTAGGATTTTAATGTCATGTTTTACACACTTTGGTGGGCGGCACAGTGGCTAAGTGGGTAGCACTGTCGCCTCCCAGCAAGAAGGTCCTGGGTTCGATCCCCAGGTGGGGGGGTCCGGGTCCTTTCTGTGTGGAGTTTGCATGTTCTCCCCGTGTCTGCGTGGGTTTCCTCCAGGTGCTCTGGTTTCCTCCCACCGGCCAAAGACATCCAAGTAAGGTGAATTTGAGATGCTAAATTGTCCATGACTGTGTTTGATATGACCTTGTGAACTGATGAACCTTGTGTGATGAGTGACTACCGGTTCTGTCATGGATGTAACCAGGGTGTGGAACATGATGTTAAAGTCCTAATAAACAAACAAACAAACACACTTTGGTTACAATCATGACAGGACAGGTAGTTACTGGTTACACAAGATTCACCTCACATCACTTGCACATCTTTGTACTGTGGGGGGAAACCGGAGCTCCCGGAGGAAACCAACCTAGACATGGGGAGAACATGCAAACTCCACACAGAAAGAACCTGGACTGCTCCACTTGAAAATCAAACTCAGGACCTTCTTGCTGTGAGGTGACAGTTCTACCCACCGAGCCACCGTGCCTCCTGACTTGCAAGTAAGCTGTGGTCAATCATTATAAGTAACATAAATTTCATTATAGAACTTTCTACACTATCAAATGTATAATCTTGGATGATGTTTGTATGTTTTTGACCCAGCAGATTTGGTCATATTTCCAGAAAACCCGTAACTGAAATGACATAAAAGACAAACTGGTGCAAAAAGTATGATGAGTAAATTTACATCCATACCTTAAGATCCACAGCCGCTTCATCCAGCAGTTTAAACTGGTGGTTGGCGTGTATTTCAGACGTCCGACACTCCTCACACACCGGCTGTTTTTCTTCCACACAGTAGTGTGTAAGTTTTTTACCATGCAGACCACACAGCACCTCACTTTCAGCTGAAGTCTTCTGCTGTTTCTCTCGGATGAACGCCTCACACAGGTTCTTCAGAGCCAGGTTACATGGAGGATTATCAATAGAAGAGTTTGTTCTGCACAGAGGGCATGTTGGGGATTCAGTGTGTTGCCAGTACTGCTGTAAGCACGTCCTGCAGAAGCTGTGAGTACACAGTAATAACACAGGATCTCTGAAAACATCCTGGCACACAGAGCAGAGGAGATAGTCGTCAAACAGAGCTGGACACGATGCTGCCATGATCTGCTATATAGCAAAACTTCAACAGACTGTGTGTCTTTCCTGAGGGAAAAACACTTAGAAATGGGTGTATTTAAATCTCCTTCAACATTTGCATGTTTTTTCTTTATTTGTGTGTGTTGTGCAACCAATTCTCAAGAATCATTTATCCTGGTTTATCATGCATTCCACATAAATACGAGACAGAGATAAGAGATAAATATATGTTGCTTACACTACTACACTGAATTCTTCAGAACCTCTTTCTGTTTTGGCTAGTGCTGTTCACTTCCCCCTCCAGGAAATATGTTATTCTTTTTTAACTTTCAGCTTTTGTTAAGTTTTGAGCTTAGTAGAACTGGTTTCATTTGAAGAATCTTATATCTCAAAAAAGTCACATATATTTTAATGCAAAATAACAAATAAATAAATAAATAAGAGGACAGTAAAATCCTTCATCAGCCAAGTTTTAAGATGCATTCTGGAACCTCTAAATAGGCACAGAGTCATGCACCAAAATGTTACCAGTTATAGAAGCATGTGTATGGGCACGGGCACGGTGGCTAAGTGGGTAGCACTGTCGCCTCACAGCAAGAAGGTCCGGGTCATTTCTGTGTGGAGTTTGCATGTTCTCCCCGTGTCTGCGTGGGTTTCCGGTGTGCTCCGGTTTCCTCCCACAGTCCAAAAACATGCAGTCTAGATTCTTTCCACCATACATATCACACACAACATATTACAAATCCTGTTTACTCTAAAGATCATTGACAGCCAATAACATGTGCATCATTTACCTGGAGAACTGATGGCTTCAGGACGCACAGTAGGACGATCCACATCGCAACATACAGAAGTTAAACATAAAGAACTTGCTGATTTTTTTCCTGGTACCAGATACCTCATAACTACTTAAGATGTCTCAACATCTTTCCACATACCTGGTTCTAAAATACATTTTATTGATCTTAATTGTAAAGGTTTTTTTAGTTAATAGAAAGAAATACCATTTATGCCTAAGTAGGAACCTAAATTATATTAAACTATTCTGTTGAACAGCATGAATTTACAAATTTCACCAGTAATTAAAAATAATTGTTTTATTTACATTCTCTGGAAAATGAGAAAAGCATTTCTGACATACTCTGTGCACAATGATCCTGTGAGGCTTTGTTATCTTCTTACTGATCCAGTTTGACCTACCAGTTCTATTTACAGGAAATAAGTGTGTGTATTACTAAAGGAAACATACACATAGAGACATTGTTACCTTGAGAGTATTTTCTTTCATAACAAAAGTGAAATAATAATTATCTACATGATCAAAATATTTAATCCAAGAAAAAAAAAGGTAAATTTTTAAAAAAAACTTTTAAAAAAAGGTAAAAAAAAAAGTAATTAAAACATACAGCTCTGTAATCCCATTCATTTAAAAAGAGGGAGCTCTACAAATCCTCCCTAACCTGAGGTTATTTAGGTGGTGGAACATTCTCAGCACTGCAGTGACACTAACATGGAAACGTGCAAAAGTGTGTAGAAGGAAATAGTGATCAAAATCACGAACCCAGTTCCAAAAGTAGTACAGAACAGTACAGAACAAATACAAAATCTCCATTTTAGTATAAGCATATATTTACACCCTGATTTTAAATTTGATGGATGCAACAGCAGTTGGGACATGGACATAATTACCTGTGTAGTAATATAATGATGTTAAAACTAAGGATACCATTTGTTACAGTTGTGAAGCAGAGGGTTCTTTGACTTCAGCTGTTCAACAATCCAGGACCCCATATTCGTCTATTGTAATTTGGCCGAAGTCCTGTGATGGATGGTATACCTGCCTTGTGCCCAGTGTTACTGGTGGAACCAGACCTGCTGCTAACCTGACCAGGATACAAACTACTACTATATATGGCAAGCCAAACAGGAAATATATAGCAAACACTGATATATATGGAATGAAACTCAATATATATGGAATGAAAACTGATATATATATATAATGAAACTTGATATATATAAAATAAAACTTAATATATATAAAATGAAAACTGATATATATAAAATGAAAACTGATATTTATATAATGAAACTCGATATATATAAAATGAAACTTGATATATATAAAATAAAACTTAATATAAATAAAATGAAAACTGATATATATAAAATGAAAACTGATATATATATATATATATATATATACATATATATATATATATATCACTATTAATTCCATATATATCGAGTTTCATCATATATATATATATCTGTTTTCATTCCATAAATATATCTGTTTTCATTATATATATATATATATATATATATATATATTTATATATATTTGGCTTGCCATATATATATGTTTTTTTTATTATTATGCAGCATGAGTAACAATTAAAAAATATTGCTTTTCTGCTCGTGCTGTGACCAAATTACTTTGAAGATCTGGCACCATCTAGTGGTGGATTGTGAAATCACAACCTTTTTTTTTTTTTTTTTTTCGGACTTAAAATCTGGAACGAACTTAATTGATTTTTGTTATAAAATCTGCTATTGTGGGATCGCACAAAACCACTTTCCTTCCACACAAGGCTTCTGTTGTCTCTGGCTGATAGATTTAGTTCTTCTTCCTAATTCTTAACACTCTGTAAGGGTGACAAATATCAAACACATTCTTACCTTACTTTGGGTTAGTGGTTTTTGCCTTGCAACTCTTCCAAAAATACTTTTCTTCTCTAATGTCTTTCTTATATTGGAATTATGACAGATGACCAATGAAACAGGAGGATGTGCAGTTCCTTAGATGTTTATCTGGGTTCAATCAGCAAGGGACAAATGCTGCTTATTAATATTTTCATGCTTCATAAATGCCTTATTATGCATTATTTTTTTATTCTTAATCAGCAGCTTATGTAGAATAATTATTGGTTGGTGAAATAAAGAACAACACCAGGTGTTAACAAGCCCCCTATGGGGTACAAAAGGTTTGAGAATTTCTAAATTTGGAACTTAACATAAATAACAGGCCAATGTATGTCCAAAAATTAGTTTCAGTGTATGAAGGGAAATTTCCAGAAGCAGTTCTAAACGTCAATGCAGTATTTAGGTTCATTTTCATCACCTGCTTTATTCTGGTCAGGGTCTATTCATGCATCCCCCTTTTTTTGGATGCTACATCAGGAGGGGTGGCCCTAACGCCTCTAGCAAACAAAACATTAATGTATTCAGAGAAGAAAAAGACTGGCAACAAAGAGACTAATCAGTGCATCCAAACACCATCTCTCTTTTTCACACCACTCTCTCTTTATTGCAGTCCTTCACACTAGACAGGGAAAATGAATGCATGATTTGTATTTGTTGGCGCTCTGCATTTATTGTGGACTAATTAATCCGAAGGGGAATATAAGCACCAATCCCAGGAAAAATCTCCTGTCTGTGTCTGCAGTTATGTGGCTCAGGTGTGAATAACTGCATGTATTAAGCCGTAATATAACAGAGAAGCAATTTTGCTCAGAAATTGATGGGTTTACATCATATCTCCTTTTAAGACTAGTTAAAGACAATAATACACAAACAGAAATGCAAAGTGGGAAAGAATACAGGACAAAAAATAAAATCAAGTGCAGCACCGATCAGCCATAACATTAAATCACCTTGTTTCTACTCACTGTTCATTTTATCAGCTCCACTTACCATATAGAAGCACTTTGTAGTTCTACAATTACTGACTGTAGTCCATCTGTTTCTCTGCATGCTTTGTGAGCTCCTTTCACCCTGTTCTTCAATGGTCAGGACCACCACAGGACCACCACAGAGCAGGTATTATTTAGGTGGTGGATCATTCTCAGCACTGCAGTGACACTGACATGGTGGTGGTGTGTTAGTGTGTGTTGTGCTGGTATGAGTGGATCAGACACAGCAGCGCTGCTGGAGTTTTTAAACACCTCACTGTCACTGCTGGTCTGAGAATAGTCCACCAACCAAAAATATCCAACCAACAGCGCCCCGTGGGCAGCGTCCTGTGACCACTGATGAAGGTCTAGAAGATGATCAACTCAAACAGCAGCAATAGATGAGCGATCGTCTCTGACTTTACATCTACAAGGTGGACCTGGTAGAAGTGTCTAAATGAGTGGACAGTGAGTGAACATGGTATTTGTCTGTCTGATCCACTCATACCAGCACAACACACACTAACACACCACCACCATGTCAGTGTCACTGCAGTGCTGAGAATCATCCACCACCCAAATAATACCTGCTCTGTGGTGGTCCTGACTATTGAAGAACAGGGAGAAAGGAGCTCACAGAGCATGCAGAGAAACAGATGGACTATAGTCAGTAATTGTAGAACTACAAAGTGCTTCTATATGGTAAGTGGAGCTGATAAAATGGACAGGGAGGTGGTTTTAATGTTAGGGCTGATTGGTGTATGTGTAAGCAATAAATACAGTAAAGTGTTATTGTTTTTAATAAATTAATTAAACTAACACAAAAATATCAACTAAATTAATTAATATAATAAAATATACTTGAGTTTTTTTTCTGTGTAGCATTTGTGTGATTTATAATTATCAGCTGACAGAATCTAAAAGGACTGGTGTATGGATGTGATATACCTGTACAGTACATGTATGTAGGAACGAGGTCTGCAGGCCTGTAATGATATGTTTGCAGAAAGTGTGTTACGTCCCTGGAGGTGCGGTTGCCTCCTGACCTCTTTTTGAAGAAGACAGGAGACACTTTATACACACGATGTAAGACACACTGTACAGTGTGCAGGTGAACTGCTGTATGTTCATCATACGTTGATGAAATAAATTAGAGACACGTTTTATTGTTTTTAGTTCAAGTGTGTAGCAGCATCTAGCCTGGAGTTCTCTATTTAATGACCTAGCAATTCAAATAATGCTTTAATGGCTTAGTTAATAGCTTCTGATGAGTCCAATCTGCTGTGTAAATACTCATTTAAATATTATTAGGATCTAAACGTCATGTTTTACACACTTTGACAGGTTATATTCATGACAGGTACAGGTAGTTACTGGTTACACAAGATCCATCAGTTCAAGTTTTTAATGTCAAACACAGTGATGGACAGTTTTGTGTCTCCAATTAACCTGACTGCACATCTTTAAACTGTGTGAGGAAACCGGAGCTCCCGGAGGAAGCCCACGCAAACTCTGGGAGAACATTCAAACTCCATACAGACAGGACCTGGACCGCTCCACCTGGGAATTTTACCCAGAACCTTCTTGCTGTAAGGCGACAGTGCTACCCACCGAGCCACCATGCCGCCCCTTGCTTTGCTTTCAAACAGCTGGTCATGTTACCCATTTCACACACAATTTAGTTCCATTCATGCGGTTTAGAATGTCAGCTGGAGCGAG